>NW_013895005.1:0-392 GCF_000517525.1 Limulus polyphemus
GAACATAAGTAAAGAACAGAAAACAAGTCAAGAACATAAGTAAAGAACCGAAAACAAGTCAAGAACATAAGTAAAGAACCGAAAACAAGTCAAGAACATAAGTAAAGAACCGAAAACAAGTCAAGAACATACAGAAAACCGGAAAAAGTGAAGAACTTAACGAAAGAACAAGAAACAATTCAAGAACATAATGAAAGACGAGGAAACAAGTCAAGAACATACAGAAAACCGGAAAAAGTGAAGAACATAACGAAAGAACAAGCCGAAAACAAGTCAAGAACATAATGAAAGAACGAGGAAACAAGTCAAGAACATAAGTAAAGAACCGGAAAACAAGTCAAGAACATAAGTAAAGAACCGAAAACAAGTCAAGAACATAAGTAAAGAACCGA
>NW_013895006.1:0-263 GCF_000517525.1 Limulus polyphemus
ACTTTATGTACCCATCTCGTCACGGACAGACACAAAGCACTAATGAGCTATGGTAAACTACCTTAACTAAATGGATGAGGAGGTGGGGAGGTGCACATATATTGTTAAATTATATGCCAGTACTCCAAATTCTGGGGCCCGGCTTGGCCAGGTGGTTAGGGCGCTCGACTCGTAATCTGAGGGTCGCGGGATCGAATCCCCATTACACCAAACATGCCAACCTCCGCCTTTGCCTGGTCCCAAACCCAGGATGAGAAAAAACC
>NW_013895007.1:0-263 GCF_000517525.1 Limulus polyphemus
CAAACTATTAACTTTATAAAGTGATAACATATACCAATTTATCCATACATTTTAAACAACAAACTATTAACTTTATAAAGTTATAACATATACCTATTTATCCATAAATTTTAAACAACAAACTATTAACTTTATAAAGTGATAACATATACCAATTTATCCATACATTTTAAACAACAAACTATTAACTTTATAAAGTTATAACATATATCTATTTATCAATAATGTTTAAACTACAAACTTTATAAAGTTATAACATATAC
>NW_013895008.1:0-262 GCF_000517525.1 Limulus polyphemus
AAATACTATATAGATTTACTGTTTAACCAATCACTTTACTGTTATAGAAACTATTCAAAATATCAACACTTATCATTCACTTGATATACTATATCGATTTACTGTTTAACCAATCACTTTACTATTATAGAAACTATTTAAAATATCAACACTGATCATTCACTTGAAATACTATATAGATTTACTGTTTAACCAATTACTTTACTATTATATAAACTATTTAAAATATCAACACTTATCATTCACTTGAAATACTGTATAG
>NW_013895009.1:0-263 GCF_000517525.1 Limulus polyphemus
GCATATTACTACACAACGTTAAAGTGTATCTACATACTAAATTTGGTGAAGAATAATCAATTTAGGACCCTCTAGTAAAAGGAAATCGAAAAACAATCAGTAACCAAAAGCTTCACTGCAGTACACATACGCTTTCAGAGAAGATAATAAAAGAGTAACATAAAACGACCACAAAAGACGCAAAAATGATAATAGATGGCTAGAATTTTGCATGTAAATACGCAACTATGCAACGAACGTTCTTGAAAAAATTTCGAGAAGAT
>NW_013895010.1:0-262 GCF_000517525.1 Limulus polyphemus
TAAGGAGTTGTAAGAGAAAAATAGGAGACGCTTATACATCTGTAGCATTGTTAGATGAGGTAGAGTATCTAAGAAGGATGGCGTGTAAGTAATAAGGAGTTGTAAGAGAGAAATAGGAGACACTTATACATCTGTAGCATTGTTAGATGAGGTAGAGTATCTAAGAACAATGGCGTGTAACAAATAATGAGTTGTAAGAGAAAGATAGGAGAAATTTATACATCTGTAGCATTGTTAGATAAGACAGAGTATCATAAAATCC
>NW_013895011.1:0-261 GCF_000517525.1 Limulus polyphemus
GTATTCACTTGTTATATAATATACAGTATAATTACGACAGCATGTCATTGTACAATACATCAAAGGTCACAAAGACCCCGTGTATTCACTTGTTATATAAAATACAGTTATATTTAAAACAGCATGTCATTGCACAATACATCATAAGGTCATAAAAACCCCGTGTATTCACTTGTTATATAAAATACAGTTATAATTACAACAGGATGTCATAGTACAACACATCATACGGTCATAAAGACCACGTGTATTCACTTGTTA
>NW_013895012.1:0-263 GCF_000517525.1 Limulus polyphemus
TTTGTAATATACAGAATTTCCTAAGTCACTTTAAACTTAAGTACTTTTATAAACACACGCTATAATTCACAGCGATTCACACACTTTACTTACGGTGTCTACTGATCGCTTGACTCAATTATCTATCTATACCTATCTCTTCAATCAATCTGTATATCTATCTATCTATCTATCTCGCTGGCTTTCTTTGACAGGCTTATATACTAAAAAAGAGGGCACCTCGAAGAAACTAGAGTTTCCAGGAAAATTCATGATCCTTCCAG
>NW_013895013.1:0-257 GCF_000517525.1 Limulus polyphemus
ACCATATATACATATATCGATGTGAATGTTTAATCAGAAGTTTTTATTTATCATGTATATGTATATCGTTGTGAATGTTTAATCAAAAGTTTTTATTTACCCTATATATATATATCGATTGTGAATGTTTAATCAGAAGTTTTATTTGCCATATATATATATCGATGTCAATGTTTAATCAGTAGTTTTTATTTACCATAAATATATCGATATGAATGTTTAATCAGAAGTTTTTTTTACCATATATATATATATAT
>NW_013895014.1:0-262 GCF_000517525.1 Limulus polyphemus
CACTAGAGAACGTGCAAGTTAAGGAAGACTATAAACAACTCTCAACCAGTCGAGCAGATGAAACCTCACTGGAGAAAGTGCAAGTTAAGGAAGTCTATAAACAACTTTCAACCAGTCGGGCAGGTGAAACCTCACTGGAGAAAGTGCAAGTTAAGGAAGTTTATAAACAACTCTCAACCAGTCGAGCAGGTGAAACCTCACTGGAGAAAGTGCAAGTTAAGGAAGACTATAAACAACTTTCAACCAGTCGGGCAGGTGAAAC
>NW_013895015.1:0-263 GCF_000517525.1 Limulus polyphemus
CTTTAGCGTGGGTGTGTAAACTGTGATTGTTGTGCTTTTGTTTCTGTAGCGTGCGTGTGCAAAATGTGTGAACTGTGATTGGTGTGGCTTTTTTCTGTAGAGTGCATGTGTGAACAGTGATCGGTGTGCTTTCGTTTCTGTAACGTGCGTGTGTAAAATGTGTGAACTGTGATCGGTGTGCTTTTGTTTCTGTAGCGTGCGTGTGTAAACTGTGATTGGTGTGCTTTTGTTTCTATAGCGTACATGTGTGAACAGTGATCGGT
>NW_013895016.1:0-263 GCF_000517525.1 Limulus polyphemus
GATTTAATGGTACTTTGTACTATCAATAACAAGCCACAGGATTTAACAGTACTGTGTCGTGTCAATAAGAAGATACAGGATTTATCAATAATATGTACTGTCAATAAGAAGACACAAGATATAACGATACTGTGTATATCAATAAGAAGACAAGATTTACCAATACTGTGTAGTGTCAATAAGCAGACACAAGATTTAACGATACTGTGTACTATCAATAAGAAGACAAGACTTACCAATACTGTGTAGTGTCAATAAGCAGA
>NW_013895017.1:0-263 GCF_000517525.1 Limulus polyphemus
CAGCTTTTATAGGATACAAACATAAACTGTAATATACAAGATTTTTAGAGGACACAAACATAAAATGTAATATACAAGAGCTTTTAGAGGATACAAACATAAAATGTAATATACAAGAGCTTTTAGAGGACACAAACATAAAGAGTAACATACAAGAGCTTTTAGAGGATACAAACATAAAATGTAATATGCAAGAGCTTTTAGAGGATACAAACATAAAATGTAATATACAAGAACTTTTATAGGATACAAACATAAAATGT
>NW_013895018.1:0-263 GCF_000517525.1 Limulus polyphemus
GTGCGGGACACGATTTTGCGGCAACAGAATGCGAACCCTCGAATTCATAGTGCAGCACGTTAAACTAGACCACATCCGCCCCAAAATTAGTGCTGCTGTACCGTACATCAGGATTGATAGACACTCACTTCGCTTGGCTAACCCCTACTGTGCAAGTCAGCACAGGAAGATTGGCAATAAAAGCTCTATATAACTGTACGCGACTTGACTCCATACGTTGTAATGTTACTGATCCTTACGGGACTTCTGTGAAATTCCAAACG
>NW_013895019.1:0-263 GCF_000517525.1 Limulus polyphemus
CATCTTTAGCCTTACTTGGTACAACTACTCAATGAACACCTAGGTGTAACTCTAGTTACCGAATTTGTAACCCCATACTCATCTATATCTTTATTTGGTATAACAACTCCACGAACTCGTAGGTACAACTCTAGTTACCTAATTTATAACCACCATAATCATCTTTAGCCTTACTTGGTACAACTACTCAATGAACACCTAGGTGTAACTCTAGTTACCGAATTTGTAACCCCATACTCATCTTTATCTTTATTTGGTATAAC
>NW_013895020.1:0-261 GCF_000517525.1 Limulus polyphemus
GACAGGACACATTATTGTTAAATCTTCTGTTTTCTTACTGACGGTACACATTATCGTTAAATCTTGTGTCTTCTTATTAACATTACACAGTATCGTTAAATCTTGTGTCTTCTTATTGACAGTACACAGTATCGTTAAATCTTGTGTCTTCTTATTGACAGTACACAGTATCGTTAAATCTTGTGTCTTCTTATTGACAAGACACATTATTGTTAAATCTTGTGTTTTCTTACTTGACAGTACACATTATCGTTAGTAATA
>NW_013895021.1:0-262 GCF_000517525.1 Limulus polyphemus
TAGCTTGAATTTTTCATCAGAAACAATTTTGACAAGGGGTTCTCTTCATCAGGTGAGTTTTTTCTTTGTTGTTGTCAATTAACGTAGATGCTATTAATAGGAGATTAGGCATAAATTAACTTCAATGCATTCGTCATTATCTATTACTTTCGGGCAAAGATTGTGCCCAATGATGGTGCGTAGTTTTTCAAGTGTCTTACGCTATACTAAGTAGTATTGACTAAAAAAAAAGAAGAAAAGGTGAATCGACATCAAACCTATC
>NW_013895022.1:0-263 GCF_000517525.1 Limulus polyphemus
ATGGTCAATATTAGTTCGTGATATACGTAACGCACGTGACTTGTGTTGTGCATGGTCAATGTTAGCTCGTGATATACGTAACGCACATGACTTGTACATGATCATTATTAGTTCGTGGTATACGTAACGCACGTGACTTGTACATGGTCAATGTTAGCTCGTGTACGTTCTGCTGTAGTTACTATTGATATTGATATTCTGCTTTACCTCTGTTCCAAAAATTAATATATATATATATATATATATATATATATATATATATA
>NW_013895023.1:0-263 GCF_000517525.1 Limulus polyphemus
GGCTTGGCCTAATGGTTGGTATCTACGGTTACGAAATGAAAAGTCTTGGGTTAGAGATGCTGAAATCGCTCCCTACTCTTCACTCTGGTTAAAAGAGCTGGACAAAGCCCTTATGGCGGCGGATGCTGCGGTACAGCAGTGATCTTTTCTACTTCACTTTTGACTTTGTCAAAGCCCTTTTATATTTCGTCAATCTGCTCATTGCAGCCTTTCGATGCTGTTTCAGTCTTATTGTAATCTTTCTGTACATGTATAATAGTTTC
>NW_013895024.1:0-263 GCF_000517525.1 Limulus polyphemus
ACACTAGAGTATCGTGTATAATTATGTTTCACTCCTGAGTGGAGAGTCATTGCCTGAACTATATGTAAACATACAGACTTGACACTAGAGTATCGTGTATAATTATGTTTCCCTCCTGAGTGGAGAGTCGTTGCCTGAACTATATGTAAACATACAGACTTGACACTAGAGTATCGTGTATGATTATGTTTCACTCCTGAGTGGAGAGTCATTGCCTGAACTATATGTAAACATACAGACTTGACACTAGAGTATCGTGTATA
>NW_013895025.1:0-263 GCF_000517525.1 Limulus polyphemus
GACATGGTGAAATGTTTCGGTTAATATCCAACTGTATGATAAACACGATCGTAGCCTCTCTGGTGAACATGGTGAAATGTTTCGGTGTATGATAAACACGATCGTAGCATCTCTGGTGGACATGGTGAAATATCCAACTGTATGATAAACACGATCGTAGCCTCTCTGGTGGACATGGTGAAATATCCAACTGTATGATAAACACGATCGTAGCCTCTCTGGTGGACATGGTGAAATATCCAACTGTATGATAAACACGATCG
>NW_013895026.1:0-263 GCF_000517525.1 Limulus polyphemus
GAGAAGAGCTGACATAATTCTGTGAAGCAGGTCGATAACAATTCGAAACACCGAAAGAGCAGATCTTCGTCCAACTTCCACCGGGAAATTAGTCGAAGAAGAAGAAAGAGAAGAGCTGACATAATTCTGTGAAGCAGATCGATAACAATTCGAAACATCGAAAGAGCAGATCTTCGTCCAACTTCTACCGGGAAATTAGTCGAAGAAGAAGAAAGAGAAGTGCTAACACAATTCTGTGAAGCAGGTCGATAACAATTCGAAAC
>NW_013895027.1:0-259 GCF_000517525.1 Limulus polyphemus
ACTCATCTTTAGTTTTACTTGGTACAACTACTACATGAACACCTAGGTGTAACTATAGTTACCGAATTTATAACCACCATACTCATCTTTAGCCTTACATGATGTAACGTACGTCTTTTGTCCGATTTAACCGCCCGTCTAACATTATACATGTTTTCACTCTATACGTATGTTGACTTAATTTTAAATCAACGTACATCTTTGTCTGATTTAACCGCCCGTCTAACATTAATACATGTTTTCACTCTATACATACGAC
>NW_013895028.1:0-261 GCF_000517525.1 Limulus polyphemus
GTTATAAGTCTATCATTGAAGTCGACTAATCACAGCAGGCTGTTGTGAATCGGTTATAAGTTTATCATTGAAGTCGACTAATCACAGCAGGCTGTTGTGAATCGGTTATAAGTTTATCATTGAAGTCGATTAATCATAGCAGGCTGTTGTGAATCGGTTATAAGTCTATCATTGAAGTCGACTAATCATAGCAGGCTGTTGTGAATCGGTTATAAGTCTATCATTGAAGTCGACTAATCATAGCAGGCTGTCGTGAATCGG
>NW_013895029.1:0-262 GCF_000517525.1 Limulus polyphemus
GTATATCTGTAATAAGAATAATTTTAAAACAGCTAACCTATAGAGAATGAAAATACGTTTATAAGGAGTAGATCAGTATTAAGCATAATTTAAAATAGCTAAACTATAGAGAATGACAATTTGCTTATATATAGTAGGTCAGTATTAAGAATGTTTTAAAAATGATAAACTATAGCCAATGACAATCTGTTCATATGTAGTAGATCAGTATTAAGAATGTTTTAAAAATGATAAACTATAGAAAATGACAATACGTTTATAT
>NW_013895030.1:0-263 GCF_000517525.1 Limulus polyphemus
TTCTTTGGGATTGAATATATACGTGCTGTTGAAAAAATAGTTATCACTTGTGATGTACAGGATAACATTATCATCGCGTATTCTTTGGGATTGAATATATACGTGCTGCTGAAAAAATAGTCACCACTTATGATGTACAGGATAACATTATCATCGCGTATTCTTTGGGATTGAATATATACGTGCTGCTGAAAAAATGTCACCACTTGTGATGTACAGGATAACATTATCATCGCGTATTCTTTGGGATTGAATATATACAT
>NW_013895031.1:0-262 GCF_000517525.1 Limulus polyphemus
CTCCTTACTATCTTAAACCACATCATCAGGCAAATCATTTACCCATAATGTTGAAGTATGTGTTTCAAACCTTTTTGTTTCACCACAAGAAACAGTATGAAAGTGTACAATTTGTCTTATTAAAGTCACATTTCCACCCAGATAAGAGATAACAAAATTAAATATACATCTTAAAGTCCATAAACCTAACAAAAGTGTAAAAAACTGCACTTAACAGTTTAAATCATTTCTAACCTTTTCATCTCTTAAACAAATCTCAACT
>NW_013895032.1:0-263 GCF_000517525.1 Limulus polyphemus
TGCTTCTAGGTTAGATAAGGTAAAATGTTACTCATCTAATGGTCCTTCTGGTCCGATAGGGTAAAATGTTACTCACCTAATGGTCCTTCTGGTTCGATAAGATAAAACGTTATTCACCTAATCGTGCTTCTGGTTCGATAAGGTAAAATGTTATTCACCTAATGGTGCTTTTGGTCCGATAAGGTAAAATGCTACTGACCTAATGGTCCTTCTGGTTAGATAAGGTAAAATGTTACTCATCTAATAGTCCTTCTGGTCCAATA
>NW_013895033.1:0-258 GCF_000517525.1 Limulus polyphemus
ACATTGTTTAGAATGATCACTACTATATTTCAGCGACTAGTAGTACTAACATTTAGAGAGACTATATTGTTTAAAATGATCACTACTACATTTCAGCGACTAGTAGTATTAACATTAAGAGAAATTACATTGTTTAGAATGATCACTACTATATTTCAGTGACTTGTAGTACTAACATTAAGAGAGACTATATTGTTTAAAATGATCACTACTACATTTCAGCGACTAGTAGTATTAACATTAAGAGAAACTACATTG
>NW_013895034.1:0-263 GCF_000517525.1 Limulus polyphemus
GTGACATGAGGCACTTCTAATTGTCCATCTTGATTTGTCTACGTGACATGAGGCACTTCTAATTGTCCATCTTGATTTGTCTGTGTAACATGAGGCCCTTCTAATTGTCCATCTTGATTTGTCTGCATAACATGAGACCCTTCTAATTGTCCATCTTGATTTGTCTACGTGACATGAGGCCCTTCTAATTGTCCATCTTGATTTGTCTGTGTAACATGAGGCCCTTCTAATTGTATATCTTAATTTGTCTGTGTAACATGAGG
>NW_013895035.1:0-263 GCF_000517525.1 Limulus polyphemus
TGTTTATAGTCACTAATTTTCTTTATACAGATGTTGTAGGCAGTTTGATACCAAACAATGTTTATAGTCAATAATATTTTTATACAGGTGTTGTAGGCAGTTTGATACCACTAAATATCTTTATAGAGATGGAATAGGTGGTTTGATACCAAACAATGTTTATAGTCACTAAATATCTTTATACAGATATTGTAGGAGGTTTAATACCAAACAATGTTGAAAGTCACTAAATACCTTTATATAGATGTTGTAGATGGTTTGAT
>NW_013895036.1:0-262 GCF_000517525.1 Limulus polyphemus
GTTCAGTTATCTCTCACTAGATGGAGAAACAAATAATAAGGAAAAATACTTGGAAGTTCGGTTATCTCTCAATAGATGGAGAAAAAATCTTGGAAGTTCAGTTATATCTAAATAGATGGAGAAAAATTAAGAAAAAATACTTGGAAGTTAAGTTATCAGAGGCGACTGCAGGAATGAATTCTCATTGCAGGTACTTACACAAAAACCGCTGTGATATCCAAAGTCGCAAAAAGTTGCCGAATTTTTATTTCCCTAAAACTTA
>NW_013895037.1:0-260 GCF_000517525.1 Limulus polyphemus
GTACACAGTATCGTTAAATCTTGTGTCTTCTTATTGACAGTACACAGTATCGTTAAATCTTGTGTCTTCTTATTGACAGTACACAGTATCGTTAAATCTTGTGTCTTCTTTAGGATATTACACAATATTGCTAAATCGTGTGTCTTCTTATTGGGAGTGCACAGTATCGTTAAATCTTGTGTCTTCTTTTTGACAGTACACAGTATCGTTAAATCTTCTGTCTTCTTTTTGACAGTACACAGTATAGTTAAATCTTGTGT
>NW_013895038.1:0-263 GCF_000517525.1 Limulus polyphemus
ATAGCTTTACTTGGTACAACTACTCCATGAACACCTAGGTGTAAATCTAGTTACGGAGTTTATAACAACCATACTCATCTTCAGCATTACTTGGTACAACTACTCCATGAACACTTAGGTTTAACTCAGTTACCGAATTTATAACCCCCATAGTCATCTTTAGCGTTATTTGGTACAGCAACTCCACGAACACCTAGGTGGAACTCTAGTTACGAAATTTGTAACCACCATACACATTAGTAGCGTTATTTGGTAAAACAACT
>NW_013895039.1:0-261 GCF_000517525.1 Limulus polyphemus
AATCTGGACTAATATGTTTAGGAGTAATAAACTATATTATTATTATCACAAATATGTTAGTTAATCTGGACTAATATGTTTAGGAGTAATAAACTATATTATTATTAATATGCTTAGGATTATTGAACTATATCTCAGCTATTCCCTTAAACTTGATAAAATATTCTCTCCAAACAAAAGATAAGTGAAGAATCACTTTGACTCCGAAATATAAACAGATTATGTTAAACATAAGAGAAATATTGACATTACTTTTCGTTT
>NW_013895040.1:0-263 GCF_000517525.1 Limulus polyphemus
GATAGTGATCTTTACTGTATACTAGAACATGCTATATAGAGGTGGATAGTAATCTTTACTGTATACTAAAACATGCTATATAGAGGTGGATAGTAATCTTTACTGTATACTAGAACATGCTATATAGAGGTGGATAGTGATCTTTACTGTATACTATAACATGCTAGATAGAGGTGGATAGTAATCTTTACTGTATACTAGAACATGCTATATAGAGATGGATAGTAATCTTTACGTATACTAGAACATGCTATATAGAGGTG
>NW_013895041.1:0-262 GCF_000517525.1 Limulus polyphemus
ATATCCAGTCAGAATGCTGGTAATTTAACTCAATATCCAGTCAGAATGCTGGTAGTTTAACTCAATATCCTGTCAGAATGCTGGTAATTTAACTCAATATCCTGTCAGAATGCCAGTAATTTAACTCAATATCCTGTCAGAATGCCAGTAATTTAACTCAATATCCAATCAGAATGCTGGAAGTTTAACTCAACATCCTGTCAGAATGCCGGTAATTTAACTCAACATCCTGTCAGAATGCTGGTAATTCAACTCAATATCC
>NW_013895042.1:0-263 GCF_000517525.1 Limulus polyphemus
ACGTAATAGTGGTAATTAAGTTGTTAATATGTACAGGTACCACTAGCTACGTAATAGTGGTAATTAAGTTGTTAATGTGTACAGGTACCACTAGCTACGTAATAGTGGTAATTAAGTTGTTAATATGTACAGGTATCACTAGCTATGTAACACTGGTAATTAAGTTGTTAATATGTACAGGTACCACTAGCTATGTAATAGTGGTAATTAAGTTGTTAATATGTACAGGTATCACTAGCGACGTAACATTGGTAATTAAGTTG
>NW_013895043.1:0-263 GCF_000517525.1 Limulus polyphemus
GATCATTTAAAGCTGTTGTGCTACTGTGTCTCCAGTATTTGAAATCACTTACAGTAAATGTCACTTCTGATCATTTATAGCTGTTCTACTACTGTGTCTCCAGTATTTGAAATCACTTAGAGTAAACATCACTTCTGATCATTTAAAACAGTTGTGCTACTGTGTCTCCGGTATTTGAAATCACTTACAGTAAACATCACTTCTGATCATTTAAAGCTGTTGTACTACTGTGTCTCCAGTATTTGAAATCACTTACAGTAAAC
>NW_013895044.1:0-261 GCF_000517525.1 Limulus polyphemus
AATACTACTTCATGTTATCAATGGATTGTGTGGTAATTACGGTACAATATTCCCAACATCTGTACAAATACCACTTCATGTTATCAATGGATTGTGTGGTAATTACGGTACAATATACCAGCATCGGTACAAATACTTCTTCATTTTATCAATGGATTGTGTGGTAATTACAGTACAATATTCCCAGAATCTGTACAAATACTACTTCATGTTATCAAAGTATTGTGTGGTAATTACGGTACAATATTCCAGCATCGGTAC
>NW_013895045.1:0-263 GCF_000517525.1 Limulus polyphemus
AGAGTTTTACCTTCCTACTGTTTGTTTTAAAGGAGTTATGGAACGTTTTGCGTTTTGTACCAGTACGTCGTTTCATTTTGACGGATCATCTCCAAGTTTTGTATGAACGTTCGTTGCATAGTTGCGTATTTACATGCAAAATTCTAGCCTTCTATGATCATTTTTGCGACTTTTGTGGTCTTTTATGTTACTCTTTTATTGGCTTTTCTGAAAGCGTATGTGTACTGCAGTGAAGCTTTTGGTTACTGATTGTTTTTCGATTT
>NW_013895046.1:0-263 GCF_000517525.1 Limulus polyphemus
AAAACATCAATCGATAGTAAAGTACACTTCCTTGGTTTGTTGTCTTCCTTTGCTATTTGGGACTGATTAGATGCTATCAGAAGAATGATATGTAATTTGGGATTGATTAAATGCTATCAGAAGACTGATATATAATTTGGGACTGATTAGATGCTATCAGAAGACTGATTTATAATTTGGGACTGATTAGATGCTATCAGAAATCTGATATGTAATTTGGGATTGATTAAATGCTATCAGAAGACTGATATATAATTTGGGAC
>NW_013895048.1:0-265 GCF_000517525.1 Limulus polyphemus
GAATTGTTGGCTGTTCTTCAGTCCAACTTAAATAAAAATAATAATTGGTTGTTCTTCAGTCCATCTTGAAAATAAAAAACTGAATTGTTGGCTGTTCTTCAGTCCATCTTGAAAATATAAAAACTGAATTGTTGGCTGTTCTTCAGTCCATGTTGAAAATAAAAAACTGAATTGCTGGCTGTTCTTCAGTCCATCTTGAAAATAAAAAACTGAATTGTTGGCTGTTCTTCAGTCCATCTTGAAAATAAAAAAACTGAATTGTTGG
>NW_013895049.1:0-262 GCF_000517525.1 Limulus polyphemus
TTACTGTGGTCTCTACATGTCTAATATTGGAGGTTATTCATGTTTACTGTGGTCTCTGTATGTCTAATATTGGAGGTTATCCATGTTTACTGTGGTCTCTATATGTCTAATATTGGAGGTTATCCATGTTTACTGTGGTCTCTACATGTCTAATATTGGAGGTTATTCATGTTTACTGTGGTCTCTGTATGTCTAATATTGGAGGTTATTCATGTTTACTGTGGTCTCTATATGTCTAATATAGGAGGTTATCCATGTTTAT
>NW_013895050.1:0-263 GCF_000517525.1 Limulus polyphemus
GTTACTCTTCTATTAACTGTGTTTTTAAAAAGCACTGTTTTTCAAGTTTCAAAAAATTTATATTTTCGCCGAAAATACCAAGGCTATAGCCTTCGTTTTTTGCTAAAATTTTGAAAAAATTTATTTTTCTTCATATTTCAATACAAAGATGTCCTTGATGTGCGCTATTCAGAATGGACATCCTTTGATCGAAATTCCCAATATTTATTCCATAATCGTATATCAAAATAGGCGAACTTCGAATTCTCTTTTTTCCTTCAGGT
>NW_013895051.1:0-263 GCF_000517525.1 Limulus polyphemus
ACAGTACACAGTATCGTTAAATCTTGTGTCTTTTTATGGATAGTACACAGTATTGCTAAATCGTGTGTCTTCTTATTTAGAGTACACAGGTATTGTTAAATCTTGTGTCTTCTTAATGAGAGTACACAGTATAGTTAAATCTTGTGTCTTCTTATTGACAGTCCACAGTATCGTTAAATCTTGTGTCTTCTTATTGACAGTACTAAGTATCGTTAATACTTCTGTCTTCTTATTGACAGGACACATTATTGTTAAATCTTGTG
>NW_013895052.1:0-263 GCF_000517525.1 Limulus polyphemus
CACATATGCCAGTCTTTTAAATTCTGCGTCTAGTTGCAATAAACTACCCCAGAACGCGAAAATGGCAAGGTTTTGTAGTTAGATGTTTCTTCAAACAAATGGAAAAAGAGTTCATTTAGAAATATGTTGGAGAAAACTAAGTGATAAGTAGGAAAATTTAATCAGTTTTATTTGCTAATATATGCTTAAGTCTTTAAAATCATGTAAACCGAAATTAAAACCTTCTCGTTTTTAAAGGAATGATTGAAAATAAAAGTTAATAG
>NW_013895053.1:0-263 GCF_000517525.1 Limulus polyphemus
AACCATATAAAATATTATCCAGTCTGCATATATACTGCCAGTAAGAACCATATAAGATGTTATCCAGTCTGCGTATATACTGCCAGTAACAACCATATAAAATATTATCCAGTCCGCATACATACTGCCAGTAAGAACCATGTAAAATACTATCCAGTCTGCGTATATACTATCAGTAAGAACCATATAAAATACTATCCAGTCTGCGTATATACTGCCAGTAAGAACCATATAAAATATTAGCCAGACTGCATATATACTGC
>NW_013895054.1:0-263 GCF_000517525.1 Limulus polyphemus
AAGAAGTATAGAAAAGGTGCTAATGCTGTATCATATATACATTTGTTATAAAGATAAATTTCAAGGTTTCCAAGTTGAATTTCACGGGAGACAAAGTATTTAAGGTGACACCTGTCAACAAATTAGCATTAAATATTATTAAAAAGAAACTTATTCTTATCCAAACATTTCCATTCAATCTATTTTAGTCTTTGTTAAATACCGTTATCTGGTCATTTTTATACAAACATTTCCACTCAATCTATTTTAGTCTTTGTTAAATA
>NW_013895055.1:0-263 GCF_000517525.1 Limulus polyphemus
ACCATCATAACCACTGATTAATATAGACCAGTTGCTGAATCTAAAAACCATCATAACCACTGATTAATATAGATCAGTTGCTGAATCTAAAAAACATCATAACCACTGATTAATATAGATCAGTTGTTGAATCTAAAAATCATCATAACCGCTGATTAATATAGATCAGTTGCTGAATCTAAAAACCATCATAACCACTGATTAATATAGATCAGTTGCTGAATCTAAAAACCATCATAACCACTATTAATATAGATCAGTTG
>NW_013895056.1:0-263 GCF_000517525.1 Limulus polyphemus
GACGACCTATTCACTACAGAACAGTTAAGCTAGCTCTGTGACGACCTCTTCACTGCAGAACAGTTACGCTAGCTCTGTAACGACCTATTCACTACAGAACAGTTACGCTGGCTCTGTAACGACCTATTCACTACAGAACAGTTACGTTAGCTCTGTGACGACATCTTCACTGCAGAACAGTTACGCTGGTTCTGTAACGACCTATTCACTACAGAACAGTTACACTAGCTCTGTAACGATCTCTTCACTACAGAACAGTTACG
>NW_013895057.1:0-262 GCF_000517525.1 Limulus polyphemus
TACCAGAGGGTCCTAAATTGATGATTCTTCACCAAATTTGGTATATAGGTACACTTTAACGTTGCATAGTAATATGCAGAGAATTACCTTCCTACTGTTTGTTATAAAGGAGTTATGGAACGTTTTGCGTTTTGTACCAGTACTTCGTTCCATTTGGACGGATCTTCTCGAAATTTTTTCAGCAACGTTCGTTGCATACTTTCGTATTTACATGCAATATTCTAGCCTTCTATTAAAATTTTTGCAACTTTTGTGGTCGTTT
>NW_013895058.1:0-469 GCF_000517525.1 Limulus polyphemus
TATCCGATAGTGCTTACTTTCGTCGGAAAACTCAAAATTGAAACATTATAGCACTGATGAAAAACATTATGTCACTATAAAAGCAGTTTTCACTCTGGGTTAGAGAAAGTTAAATTTTTTTTAAACAAAATTCCAACATATAAAAGGCCATGACGTCTTCTTATCAAATAAACTCCACCTTTTGGATTATCATTCAAACAAAGTTACCACTATAAAAGGCTATGAAGACTTCTTATAAAATAAACTCCACTGTTTGAATTGTTTTTACTTTTTGTCTTCAATTCAACAACAGTAAAATCGACACTAACCGAAATTTTGATAAGAGATTGTTATTTCACTATTGAGAATTTTGATAAAAGGATATCTATTTTGAAAGTCTTACATCAAGGGCATCTTTGTATTGAAATATGAAGAAAAAAAATTTTTTCAAAAATTTGGGAAAAAACATGGGCTATAGCCTTTGGTTTTT
>NW_013895059.1:0-262 GCF_000517525.1 Limulus polyphemus
GCCATTTTTACTTGATGGAAACCTGAATTTAAGTCCAGAGTTGAAAACCACCTGGCTCCACTTAGGGAATCAAGAGTATCATCAATTCTTGGCAGTGGGTACGAGTCTTTTTCGGTTATGCTGTTAAGAGCCCTGAAGTCCACACAGCAACGTTGGGTCCCATCCTTCTTCTGGACTAATACGACGGGAGCTGACCAGGGACTATCTGACTTCTCGACTATCCCTTCCTTAATTAGACCATCCATGACCTTCTCTATCTCTT
>NW_013895060.1:0-263 GCF_000517525.1 Limulus polyphemus
CATTTAACGTGAAAGCAATTACACATGTAGGCCTAATGTTCATTATACTGTTGCGTCAGCTAGTCACATGACTACTGTGACGCCACGTTTCTAGAACAATCCTGTACTTTGGCGAATGCTCTAGTATTTACTAGATATAGGGTAGTCGGGTATATAAAAGAGGGTGACAACGTGACGGGGGAAGGTAATGCGTGTGGGTAGACAGTGAGTAATTGATCTGCAATCAGAAGTATTATTGAGCACGTTCGTTGTTTTAGCGTTTG
>NW_013895061.1:0-263 GCF_000517525.1 Limulus polyphemus
AAAAATGATAATAGAAGGCTAGAATTTTGCATGTAAATACGCATGTATGCAACGAACGTTCTTGAAAAAATTTCGAGAAGATCCGTCCAAATGGAACGAAGTACTGGTACAAAACGCAAAACGTTCCATAACTCCCGTAAAACAAAGAGTAGGAAGGTAAAACTCTGCATATTACTACGCAACGCTAAAGTGTACCTACATACCAAATTTGGTGAAGAATCGTCAATTTAGGACCCTCTGGTAACAAGAAATGGAGAAACAAT
>NW_013895062.1:0-262 GCF_000517525.1 Limulus polyphemus
GAACTTTCACTAACCCAGAGTAAAAACAATTCAAATGGATGAGTTTATTTGATAATAAGACGTCATGGCCTTTTATATGTTGGAATTTTGTTTGAATGATATTATTCTTAAAGCTCTTCTTTGTTTATAATATAATTGAAGACAAAAAACAACAACAACAGAAAAATCAACATTAACCGAAATTTTGATAAGAGATTGCGAAATAACTAGTGGGAATTTCGATAAAAGGATATCTATTTTGAAAGTCTTACATCAAGGGCAT
>NW_013895063.1:0-262 GCF_000517525.1 Limulus polyphemus
CTCTTTACTACTTAATACCATCTGTTTACTAGTTAATACCGTCTCTTTACTACTTAATACCATCTGTTTACTAGTTAATACCATCTCTTTACTACTTAATACCATCTCTTTACTACTTAATACCGTCACTTTACTGGTTAATATAATCTTTTTACTACTTAATACCACATATTTATTATGACAAGCAATCGTTCAGAAATTCTACCATTATCATTCAGAAAGTATCACTGGAAAATAATCTACTAGAAGAGAGGTTACCCAT
>NW_013895064.1:0-262 GCF_000517525.1 Limulus polyphemus
CACACAAGGTAGAGTGTGATTATGTTCTAGAGTAGTTTTACACAAGGTAGAGTGTGATTATGTTCTAGAGTAGTTTCACACAAAGTAGGGTGTGATTATGTTCTAGAGTAGTTGTTACACAAGGTAGAGTGTGATTATGTTCTAGAGTAATTTTACACAAGGTAGAGTGTACTTATGTTCCAGAGTAGTTTCACACAAAGTAGGGTGTGATTATGTTCTAGAGTAGTTTCACACAAAGTGGGGTGTTGTTATGTCTAGAGTA
>NW_013895065.1:0-260 GCF_000517525.1 Limulus polyphemus
GCTGTAGTTTGATTTTCCGCCTCTCGTTTCCAATTTTTTTCTCTTTTTTTCTATCCCACTCTCTGACACCAATTTCTTACGTCTCCGTTTGTTAATTAATTTTCCGTAACTTCGTTCTGACGAAACTTAAGCGACACAAGTTCTTTCTTAATAAAACTGGTTTATTCTTTCCGAATATAACTTTACCAATACACTCAACTTCAACAATCGCGCTAAACAAACGCTATAACAACGAACGTGCTCAATGATACTTCTGACTG
>NW_013895066.1:0-263 GCF_000517525.1 Limulus polyphemus
TGGCCCTCAAGTTGCATGTCTCTCATGAAACAATACGTAAACATCCAAGGAATATGGGAAAACTTCTTAAAGAATGTGTTTGGGTGCCTCACGAACTCTCCTATGATCATCGTTTCCAACGTGTGAACGTTGCTTCGTCTCTTCTGGCGCGTGGTGCTCGTGAACCATTTTTGGACAGAATTGTCACCGGTGATGAAAAAATGGCTTACTCCACGCGAAATATTAAAACGCCAAAACAATGGCTCAGTTCTAGACAAAAAACA
>NW_013895067.1:0-340 GCF_000517525.1 Limulus polyphemus
GTAGATCCACTTCTGACACTACTTTGTAGATCCACTTCTGACACTACTTTGTAGATCCACTTATCTTACCACTTTGTATATCCACTTCTGACACCACTTTGTAGATCCACTTCTGATACTCCTTTGCTACAGTCGTGTTATTTTCACACTTCGTCTTTATTAAGGTCGCACTTACTCCTATCAGGAATTGACTCGTACCAATATACACAAACGTTTAATCAATAACAGGTTTGGTTTCTTACTAGCAGAATATTACTTTTTTTTTTAATAGTCCTATCTCCAGCGTAAACACACACCGTACGTGTGTGTTGACGTTGGAGATAGGACTATTAAAAACCGC
>NW_013895068.1:0-263 GCF_000517525.1 Limulus polyphemus
AATGAAGGTTTATTTTGATATAATTTAATTAAATATTTCAATCCATTTGTGTTATTCATAATTCAAGAAAAGATGTTTGATTGTTGATTGGGAGTAAAAGAAAACACCATTTTATTTTTCAAAAAAGTGAAGTAAGAAGTTTTGTAAAGAGCGCAAATGGTAGTGTGATGTAAAATTACTCATGCTAGAAATTTTCATAAAAGTGACCCGAAATTATTTCTTATCATACTGTCTCTAATATACACCATAGTAACATTTGGTAA
>NW_013895069.1:0-263 GCF_000517525.1 Limulus polyphemus
ATACACCTAAATAGTAATTATAATCAACCTTAGATTAGATAACACCATCCATCTAGTTTTTATACACCTCAATAGTAATTATAATCAACCTTAGATTAGATAACACCACCCATCTAGTTTTGTTTATACACCTAAATAGTAACTCTAACCAGCCTTAGATTAGATAACACCACCCAACTAGTTTTGTTTATACACCTAAATAGTAATTCTAATCAGCCTTAAATTAGATAACACCACACAACTAGTTTTGTTTATACACCTAA
>NW_013895070.1:0-262 GCF_000517525.1 Limulus polyphemus
TACTCATCTTACAGACGGTAATCTCAACACCCTAAAATCATGTGGTAATACTCATCTTACAGACGGTAATCTCAACACCCTAAAATAATGTGTTAATACTCATCTTACAGACGGTAATCTCAGCACCCTAAAATCTTGTGGTAATACTCATCTTACAGACGGTAATCTCAACACCATAAAATCATGT
The DNA here is from genome assembly GCF_000517525.1 of Limulus polyphemus. Taxonomy (NCBI): domain Eukaryota; kingdom Metazoa; phylum Arthropoda; class Merostomata; order Xiphosura; family Limulidae; genus Limulus; species Limulus polyphemus. The sequence continues at coordinate 188 of NW_013895070.1, forward strand.
GGTAATATTCATCTTACAGACGGTAATCTCAACACCATAAAATCATGTGGTAATACTAATCTTACAGACGGTAAT
>NW_013895071.1:0-268 GCF_000517525.1 Limulus polyphemus
CTGCGGAAAGTTTTAAAACAAGAAAGTCAAAACTACAAAACTGAAAATTTAAGTTTTTTTTTTTATACCCACTTTTGGCAAATCACTGTAGTTATGTTAGTCCGAGCCAAAGTAGGAATATAAATTTTGAAAAAAAAAAATTATCTCTACTTTGGCAAATCACTATAATTATGTTAGTCTGAGCCAAAGCAGGAATAATTTTTTTAGATTTTAAATAACTCAGTTTTTATAGTTTTGACTTTCTTGTTTCATTATTTTTGGTAGCATT
>NW_013895072.1:0-263 GCF_000517525.1 Limulus polyphemus
AAGTAGGATGGGCTAGTGCAAATCAATTTCTTAACATTGTAAGAACTAGAAAGAATTGTTTTTCTATATATTTGTTACTTATTGTTCTATGTATTAAGAAAAATAACTAAAATATAAGCATTTATAAGTAAATAATTATAATATATATATATACATGTGCACATACACAACTTATACACCTGTACCTCTGAATTCTGACTACCCCAGGAGGATAATTAACATCCAAATACCTATCAAGTTTATTGGATTGGCCCAGACTTTGT
>NW_013895073.1:0-262 GCF_000517525.1 Limulus polyphemus
AGTATTTTACTCTTCCAACAATAAATTATTCAATGGTTCGAACCCACCAGTTTTAGTATTTTACTATACCAACAATAAATTATTTAATGGTTGAAATCCAGCAGTTTTAGTATTTTACCCTGCGATGAATAAATTATTCAATAGTTGAAACCTACCAGTTTTTGTATAGCACTAAACCAACAATAATTTATTCAACAGATGAAACCAATCCGTTTTTGTATAGTTCTCTACCAACAATAAATTATTCAACAGTTGAAACCTA
>NW_013895074.1:0-541 GCF_000517525.1 Limulus polyphemus
ATTCTGTGAAAAAGAAAGGTGCAATTCTTACTCTCTTTCCACTGATCTTATTCTGTGAAAAAGAAAGGTGCAATTCTTACTCTCTTTCAACTAATCTTATTCTGTGAAAAAGAAAGGTGCAATTCTTACTCTCTTTCCACTGATCTTATTCTGTGAAAAAGAAAGGTGCAATTCTTACTCTCTTTCCACTGATCTTATTCTGTGAAAAAGAAAGGTGCAATTCTTACTCTTTTTAAACTGATCTTATTCTGTGAAAATAAAGGTGCGATTCTTACTCTTTTAAAACTGATCTTATTCTGTGAAAAATAAAGGTGCAATTCTTACTCTTTTAAAACTGATCTTATTCTGTGAAAAATAAAGGTGCGATTCTTACTCTCTTTCCACTGATCTTATTCTGTGAAAAAGAAAGGTGCAATTCTTACTCTTTCCACTGATCTTATTCTGTGAAAAAGAAGGTGCAGTTCTTACTCTTTTTAAACTGATCTTATTCTGTGAAAAAGAAGGTGCGATTCTTACTCTTTTTAAACTGAACTTATTCTGT
>NW_013895075.1:0-261 GCF_000517525.1 Limulus polyphemus
AATACAGTTATTACATCAACAATGACAATAGAATACAGTAATTACATCAACAATGACAATAGAATACAGTTATTACATCAACAATGACAATAGAATACAGTTATTACATCAACAATGACAATAGAATACAGTTATTACATCAACAATGACAATAGAATACAGTTATTACATTAACAATGACAACAGGATACAGTTATTACACCAACAATGACAGCAGGATCCAGTTATTACATCAACAATGACAACAGGATACAGTTATTA
>NW_013895076.1:0-263 GCF_000517525.1 Limulus polyphemus
GGAACAATTATGGGCTGTTCATACTATTAGACCACCAATAGTGTTTTCAGATTCACATTTTCTTTATCACTATGAGTCCACTAATAGTTTTCAGATTCACATTCTCCTCTCAACATACCTTAGAGAATATTATGGCACCATCTTTATCATAGTGTAATCAGTTATTAATCCTCTCCCACTCGACCCTGTAACAACCTTTCCTCTTTTCCCATTTCATACTTACAGCCTGGGGCAGATTTTTCTGTTACATTCTTTTTGGATCA
>NW_013895077.1:0-263 GCF_000517525.1 Limulus polyphemus
GACACCACTGCCACTGTTAACTGTGGACATGTTGCAGCAAACACAGACAGGTAAATGTGCTGAGAGCCACTAATGGTGCACACACAGGAGTCTACTGACATGTCAATGAAAACTGTTTGAGTTGTGCTACAAGACGTTAAAAACTGCACGGTTGTAATTCCTTTGTTGGTTAATCATTAGATTTTAAAATAGGAAAGATAATTTTTGACCACTCTGTATTATGGTACATACAAAATTAATCTTAATTTTAAATATTAAAAGAT
>NW_013895078.1:0-262 GCF_000517525.1 Limulus polyphemus
CTCAAATCTTGCATAAACGCTAGTTCACCCATTATTTGGTGATGAACATGGAACACCTGGTTGGAACTACATAAAAAACAAACACTCAAATCTTGCATAAATATTATTTCACTTATTCTTTGGTGGTGAATATGGAACACCTGGTTTCAGTTACATAAATATCAATCATTCAAATCTTGCATAAACATTACGCCTCTCATTTTTCGGTGATAAACATGGAAAATCTGGTTTCAATTACTTAAATATCAATATCAATTAAATA
>NW_013895079.1:0-263 GCF_000517525.1 Limulus polyphemus
ATGTAACGGTCAATCTCACTATTCGTTAGTAAAAGAGTTGGCGGTGGGTGGTGATGACTAGCTGCTTTCCCTCTAGTCTTACACTGCTAAATTAGGGACGACTAGCATAGATAACACTCGTGTATCTTTGTGCGAAATTTAAAATAAACAAACATTGAGTTCTCGTAAGTTGTGCCACCCGTAATCTGAGGGTCGCAGGTTCGAATCCCCGTCACACCAAACATGCCAACTTCCGCCTTTGCCTGGTCCCAAGTCCAGGATGA
>NW_013895080.1:0-263 GCF_000517525.1 Limulus polyphemus
CTTGAAGATTAATCATCATCACGTCATATTGAAAACTGTTCGAAATTGTTGACTTATTTGTCACTGGACTAAGAAAATAATACATTTAAACTCGAAGATTAATCATCATCACGTCATATTGAAGACTGTTCGAAATTGTTGACTTATTTGTCACTGGATTAAGAAAATAATACATTTAAACTCGAAGATTAGCCATCATCACGTCATATTGAAAACTGCTTGAAATTGTTGACTTATTTGTCACTGGACTAAGAAAATGATAC
>NW_013895081.1:0-262 GCF_000517525.1 Limulus polyphemus
CCCTTGTTCTACTTACATCTAACTTATAATTCTATATGTAACCAAACGATGAAGTATTGCCCTTGTTTTACTTACATCTAACTTATAATTCTATATGTAACCAAACGATGATGTTGATCTGAAGTATTGCCCTTGTTTTACTTACATCTTACTTATAATTCTATATGTAACCAAACGATGACGTTGATCTGAAGTATTGCCCTTGTTTTACTTACATCTTACTTATAATTCTAATATGTAACCAAACGATGACGTTGATCTG
>NW_013895082.1:0-514 GCF_000517525.1 Limulus polyphemus
AAGCGATGTTATCGTTACCCCTTAAAGTTGGCTTTCTTACAGACATATTATGTTCCTTTAAAAAGCTTAAATACAGGGTGAAACAGGAATTACCAGCCAATAATAGACAAACAGGCAAGAATTAACAACCTAGCGGTATATATAGAAAAACTATTTAATCAAATCACAATTGAGTTTAATTTATCGTATTTTTGTCTGTTAACATTCTACTACACTGAGTGTCTGTGCTGTTATGTAGGGATGATGCAAGTGGTAACTGTTGCCTCGCCGTGTATATTGTAATAGGTAATACGAACTGTGTAGTAACTGTTGCCTCGCCGTGTATATTGTATTATTTGCTTGTTTAATACGAACTGTGTAGTAACTGTTGCCTCACCGTGTATATTGTAACAGGTAATACGAACTGTGTAGTAACTGTTGCCTCACCGTGTATATTGTAATAGGTAATACGAACTGTGTAGTAACTGTTGCCTCGCCGTTTATATTGTAATAGGTAATACGAACTGTGTAGTAA
>NW_013895083.1:0-262 GCF_000517525.1 Limulus polyphemus
ACCCCTCCCCCTGATATGTTTTATAAAGCTTACCTTGTGTAACAGCAATTGTACTCCAACATATAATCCTCCACTGTAATCTACTTTATTACTGTAATTTTTACAGCATTAGTAATCCAACATATAATCCACTTTCATTACCATAATTTTGATTTGGTAAAAAAGAAAAACACACACACACACACTTATTAGTGTTGAAATCAACAAACCACATGTGAAAAATAGAATCAGGAACTGCACAAGTACTATAATTAGTGCCCCC
>NW_013895084.1:0-264 GCF_000517525.1 Limulus polyphemus
GATTGCTGTTTGCTGTACTGTTGTTTGCTGGAGCGCTTAGGTTGTCAATGAATAGAATTGTGCTAGTGTTTATTTTATTAGATTGTTTTTGTGTATTGTTGTTTGCTGGAGTGCTTAGGTTGTCAATTAATAGAATTGTGCCAGTGATATTTTATTAGATTGTTTTTGTGTATTGTTGTTTGCTGGAGTGCTTAGCTTGTCAATGAATAGAATTGTGCTAGTGTTTATTATACTAGATTGTTTTTGTGTATTGTTGTTTGCTGG
>NW_013895085.1:0-263 GCF_000517525.1 Limulus polyphemus
GAACCTAATTCGTTTATAGATGTTTAAAATAACATTAACTATGTGAACCTAATTCATCTATAGATGTTTAAAACAACATTACCCGTGTGAACCTAATTCGTCTATACATTTTTAAAATAACATTATCCGTGTGAACCTAATTCGTCTATACATTTTTAAAATAACATTACCCGTGTGAACCTAATTCGTCTATACATTTTTAAAATAACATTACCTGTGTGAACATAATTCGTCTATAGATGTTTAAAATAACATTACCTGTG
>NW_013895086.1:0-265 GCF_000517525.1 Limulus polyphemus
GATGTATTGTTGAGGTTTACAGTAGAACAGTTTGTGAACAAAGATGTATTGTTGAGGTTTACAGTAGAACAGTTTGTGAACTAGGATGTATTGTTGAGGTATACAGTAAAACAGTTTGTGAACAAAGATGGATTGTTGAGGTAGACAGTAAAACACGTTTATGAACAAAGATGGATTGTTGAGGTATACAGTAGAACAGTTTGTGAACAAAGATGGATTGTTGAGGTTTACAGTAGATCCTCTTGTGAACAAAATATTTTCAAAT
>NW_013895087.1:0-263 GCF_000517525.1 Limulus polyphemus
GATTATCATGAGCAAGAGGCCCCCCAGTGGCACAGCGGTATGTCTGCGGACTTACAACGCTAGAATCCGGGTTTCGATACCCGTGGTGGGCAGAGCACAGATAGCCCTTGTGTAGCTTTGTGCATAATTAAAAAAACAAACAAACAAACAATCATGAGCAAGAAACTAAAAGTAGCTGTTGAAAAAGAAAATTTTAAGTAATAAGTGAAATAAGAAATCAAATAATGAGTGACTCTTAAAAATACTATATTAAACGTTTATAT
>NW_013895088.1:0-262 GCF_000517525.1 Limulus polyphemus
TAAATACACTATTAACTAATGTTTGATACAATTATTGTTGCAATATAAATTCTTATTTACCCCATAGCGATGTTGAGAAAAAGTGTTCACTGATTTGGTAAACAAAACTAAAATGCTATTGATAAATCAAAAATTCATACTGAATGTTATTAAGAAAACCTACAGACATTATTAGATAGATAAGAGAGTGTCAGTGATGCATCAAAAATGTAGTACCGGTATTGTACTGATGTGGTTTTTGCATAAAAAACGATGCGTACGC
>NW_013895089.1:0-262 GCF_000517525.1 Limulus polyphemus
GTAGAATTGGTATAAGAAGTATCCAAAACAAAATAAATGCTGCAATAAAAAGTACACAAACAAGTAAAGTGATACTAGTTGGATAGGTTTAAAATTATTTTCAATCCCTACTTGATTGACATTGTGATCTGTATAGCTAAATGACAAACTTATACTGCTTCATTTTATATTTTACAGCAAATATTCATTCACTAGTTAGCCAGGCTGCATTTTTTATTCAATTTGGGGTATGATGGTGGGTAAAACAAAATGTGGTCTATCT
>NW_013895090.1:0-317 GCF_000517525.1 Limulus polyphemus
TGTCAACTTCACAACGATAAAACAACCATAATTTTAATTCTCTCTGAAAACTTTTCCTGGCTCATATAACACACTTTTCTCCTCGAGAGCAACAAAGGAAACAGTAGCCAATGATAAAACTCGCCCGATAAATATTTAAAGCTTTCACTGGATGTCTCGCCCGATAATAATAAGTCCAGTGGAGTAAGATGTTTGTCGGGTGTGACACGCCCTGCATTACACCACGAGCACGTGCAGACTGAACAGATATCATATTTCTATACAAACTCCATACGTGAACAGATATTATATTTCTATATAACTCCATACGTGAACAG
>NW_013895091.1:0-263 GCF_000517525.1 Limulus polyphemus
AATGTAAGAATACGAAAACCACCAATAAACTAATGTAATTTATAGTCCTTACAATATAAGAATACGAAAACCACCAATAAACAAATGTTGAATTTATAGTTCTTACAATATAAGAATACGAAAACCACCAATAAACAAATGTAATTTATAGTCCTTACAATATAAGAATACGAAAACCACCAATAAACAAATGTTGAATTTATAGTCCTTACAATGTCAGAATACGAAAACCACCAATAAACAAATGTTGAATTTATAGTCCT
>NW_013895092.1:0-262 GCF_000517525.1 Limulus polyphemus
CACAAGATTTAACGATACTGTGTACTGTCAATAAGAAGACACAAGATTTAACGATACTGTGCACTGTCAATAAGAAGACACAAGATTTAACGATATTGTGTCCTGTCAATAAGAAGAGTAAAGATTTAACAATACTGTGTACTCTCAATAAGAAGACACAATATTTAACAATACTATGTATTGTCAATAAAAAGACACAAGATTTAACAATACTGTGTACTGTCAATAAGAAGACACAAGACTTAACAATACTGTGTACTGT
>NW_013895093.1:0-263 GCF_000517525.1 Limulus polyphemus
GTAGTGTATTTATTCTACACCAGGGATAGGAAGAATATATAGAGTATTTACTGCACCAGGGACAGGTACAATATGTAGAGTAGTTATTACACAAGGGATAGGGTACACTATGTAGTGTATTTACTACACCAGGGAAAGGGTACACTATGTAGAGTATTACCCCACCAGAAATAGAGTACACTATGTAGAGTATTTACGACACCAGGAAAAGGTACAATATATCGAGTATTTACCACACCAGGGATAGGGTACAGTATGTAGAG
>NW_013895094.1:0-263 GCF_000517525.1 Limulus polyphemus
CGTAATTCTATTGTGAATTTTATAGCAAGTAAACAATCCTTGTATTGTTTTCATCTCTATTTTTAATATTTTATTTTTATGTTTGTTTGCAAGAGAGCGCATGACACAATATCTATAAATCTAGTTAAAAATCCCGATGTTTTGGGTGGTATGTATAAATAAGAATACGATATAAGTAAGAAACGCAGTGAAGCAGTTAATACATGAGTAATCAGTAAGTTATTAAGTTGAATGTCAGTTAGGAGTTACGAAGTGATAGTCTG
>NW_013895095.1:0-410 GCF_000517525.1 Limulus polyphemus
TTTTGATCCTCTCTAGTACTTATATTGTTAATTTGAAGGTTTTGATCCTTTACAGTATCTATATTGTTAATGTAAAGGTCTTGATCCTCTCCAGTATTTATATTGTTAATGTCGAAGTTTTGATCATCTCTAGTACTTATATTGTTAATGTCAAAGTTTTGATCCTCTCTAGTACTTATATTGTTAATGTCAAAGTTTTGATCCTCTCTAGTACTTATATTGTTAATGTGAAGGTTTGATCCTCTACAGTATTTATATTGTTAATGTCGAAGTTTTGATCATCTCTAGTACTTATATTGTTAATGTGAAGGTTTTGATCCTTTACAGTATTTATATTGTTAATGTAAAGGTTTTGATCCTTTACAGTATTTATATTGTTAATGTAAAGATCTTGATCCTCTTCAGTATCT
>NW_013895096.1:0-261 GCF_000517525.1 Limulus polyphemus
TTCACTGCAGTACACATACGCTTTCAGAAAAACCAATAAAAGAGTAACATAAAACGACCACAAAAGTCGCTAAAATGATAATAGAAGGCTAGAATTTTGCATGTAAATACGCAAGTATGCAACGAACGTTCATATAAAATTTGGAGATGATCCGTCCAAATGGAACGACGTACTGGTACAAAATGCAAAACCTTCCATATCTCCTTTAAAACAAACAGTAGGAAGGTAAAACTCTGCATATTACTACGCAACGTTAAAGTG
>NW_013895097.1:0-261 GCF_000517525.1 Limulus polyphemus
GTCATTAAAGAAAAACAAAACAACAACAACAAAAAAAAAAAGCATTTCAACTACATCAGTTGAGCTGAAAAGTAATTTGCTGTCTGGGAACACCCTAGTTTCTCGATGTCTTGGTCAGCTAATTATTGTTACGACAGCGGAAGTCACACGACGCTGGGAGTATGCGCGCTGGAGTTTCTCGAAGGATCATGAATTATCAAGGAACCCCGCGAATGTCCGAGTGTTTGCCAGACGCCCTCTTTTTTAGAATATAAGCCCGGC
>NW_013895098.1:0-410 GCF_000517525.1 Limulus polyphemus
GCATGCTGGCTTTCACTCAACTGTTGGAGACTTTCCCTTTTCTTTTCTTGTTCCAGCTGCCACTGTTGCAGGTTTTCTTGCCACTACTGTAGTCTCTCTTCTTGTTTCTTTTCTTTTTCCTCTAACCACTGCTGTAATCTCTCTTCTTGTTTCTTTTATTTTTCCTCCAACAACTGCTGTAATCTTTCTTGTTTATTTTGCTGTTCTTGTATTACTGCCATCCACTCTGCTAAGTCTTAGTTTGATTTGCCACTTCTCGTTTCCATATTTGTTTGTTTCTCTATCCCACTCTCTGACACCAATTTGTTAGGTATCTACTTGTTTGTTAATTTCCCGTAGAAATTCATTCCGAGAAACTTCAGCAATACAAGTCCTTTCTAAATTAAAACTAGTTTATTCTTTCTCGATAC
>NW_013895099.1:0-263 GCF_000517525.1 Limulus polyphemus
ATCAGCATCATTAATAAAGCAGTTGCCAACCTTTTATGCTTCTGCTATCACCTTTTTTATGTTTTAGCTTTCAACTGAGATACGAAAAATTGCACCTGCGATTCTATAGAGAAGGTTGAAGCATCACCATAGTCAACAGTAGGATCAGCAGGCAGGAACACTTTGAAAGCAGCTACAGTCATAATATTGTACTCGGCTTGCTGCATAATATCTACCAAGGTGGTTCTAAGCGGTTTTTGAATACCTCTGAATGTCATTTGGAG
>NW_013895100.1:0-263 GCF_000517525.1 Limulus polyphemus
CGGTGCCTTCCCATCGAATTCTTGTGGCTTCCTTCGTATCAGTTCACCCCTATTGCTGACATTCATATATGGGATGTGACTTCTAACAGGACTGAAGATGTCTACATTAGGGTTTAGCTGCGGGGTCTGGAAGGGGCTTGCCGTTGTCTGGGGCTGATTAAGTCGATAGTTAATGTATCCTCCTTGTGTAAAAGACAATAAATCACCCTTTAATGTATTTAATTCGCTTTTAAATTTACTAATGTTTTCCGTTTGTACTTCTT
>NW_013895101.1:0-263 GCF_000517525.1 Limulus polyphemus
AACTCAGAATGGATATCAGCTAAGTGCATACCGCTGACCGACGGTAATAAATAATCATATTGGTCATATTACAAACGTTACACTTTCTTAGCTTCTGTGTTGCGTCAAAAGTGCCACATGTGGACGTGCATTGTCGTGGAGAAAAACACCTTCCCGATTGACGAGTGAAGGGCGTTTCTGATGAAGGACTTGATTAAAACGTTCCAGTTGCTTACTATACATATCTGCATTGACAGTTTGTTGTTAATTTATCCGACACCTTA
>NW_013895102.1:0-264 GCF_000517525.1 Limulus polyphemus
AACAATACTGTGTTCTGTCAATAAGAAGACACAAGATTTAACAATACTGTGTACTGTAATAAGAAACACAAGAACTAACGATACTGTGTACTGTCAATAAGAAGACACAAGATTTAAACGATACTGTGTACTGTACAATAAGAAGACACAAGATTTTACGATACTGTGTACTGTGAATAAGAAGACACAAGATTTAACAATACTGTGTACTTTCAATAAGAATACACACGATTTAGGAATACTGTGTACTATCAATAAAAAGAC
>NW_013895103.1:0-263 GCF_000517525.1 Limulus polyphemus
GTAATAGTTATCTGTATGAGTTGTAGCATGTAAAATAAATATTGTAATAGTTAGCTGTATGAGTTGTAGTATGTAAAATAAATATTGTAATAGTTATCTGTATGAGTTGTAGCATGTAAAATAAATATTGTAATAGTTATCTGTATGAGTTGTGGCATGTAAAATTAACATTGTAATAGTTATCTGTATGAGGTGTAGCATGTAAAATAAATATTGTAATAGTTATCTGTATGAGTTGTAGCATGTAAAATAAATATTGTAAT
>NW_013895104.1:0-263 GCF_000517525.1 Limulus polyphemus
AATGATAACCAATGCACCTGTCTACAGTGGTGCTAGGTGCATAGTGTCTACAGTGTTGTTAGGTGCATATTGTCTACAGTGTGCTAGGTGCATAGTGTTTACAGTGTGCTAGGTATATAGTGTCTACAGTATTTCTAGGTGCATAGTGTTTACAGTGTGTCAGGTATATAGTGTCTACAGTATTTCTAGGTGCATAGTGTCTACAGTGTTAGGTGCATAGTGTCTACAGTGTTGTTAGGTGCATAGTGTCTACAGTGTTGTTA
>NW_013895105.1:0-310 GCF_000517525.1 Limulus polyphemus
ACGTTGTAGTGAATATGAATTATTTCATAGTGTAGAGCGTGACTGAATGATGTTTGTAAGTTTTGTTGCTGTACGTCTCCCGTGGCTAAAGACACTAAAATCCCTAATGAATTACGTTGTAGTGAATATGAATTATTTCATGTGTAGAGCGTGACTTAAAAATGTTCCTCGGTTTTGTTGCTCTACGTCTCCCTTGGCTTAAGACACTAAAATCCCTAATGAATTACGTTGTAGTGAAAATGAATTATTTCATAGAGTAGAGCGTGACTGAAAGATGTTCCTCGGTTTTGTTGATCTACGTCTCTCGTTG
>NW_013895106.1:0-263 GCF_000517525.1 Limulus polyphemus
CCATGAGTGCCGTGTTATTACAACAAAATATGGGGCCACGAGTGTCATGTTGTTAAAACAAAATAGGGGGCCATGAGTGTCGTGTTGTTAAAACAAAATATGGGGCCATGAGTGTCGTGTTATTACAACAAAAAAGGGGGCCATGAGTGCCGTGTTATTACAACAAAATATGGGGCCACGAGTGTCGTGTTGTTAAAACAAAATAGGGGGCCATGAGTGTCGTGTTATTACAACAAAAAAGGGGGCCATGAGTGCCGTGTTAT
>NW_013895107.1:0-263 GCF_000517525.1 Limulus polyphemus
ATAGTTCTAGAAACGTGGCGAGACACTAGTCACGTGACCTCGCTGACGCAACACTGCCCCCTCCTTAGTATTGTTCGTCCCGAACAATAGCCACTTACAATAAACCAATAACAATTAACAATAACTTAATTAAATGTACAGAATTACAATCACAAAATTACAATTCAACAAAGTCTCTTCTTCCGTACTGGTCTCCGTCTCGTTGGCTTCTGCTTCATGTGGGGTTCATCTGCTTCATCAGTAAATGTCCTATCATCGGTAAC
>NW_013895108.1:0-260 GCF_000517525.1 Limulus polyphemus
ATACAAATAGCTAGATTGTGTTTATTATATCAGGCCTATATATATACAAATAGCTAGATTGTGGTTATTATATCAGGCCTATATATACAAATAGCTAGATTGTGTTTATTATATCAGGCCTATATATACAAATAGCTACATTGTGGTTATTATATCAGGCCTATATATACAAATAGCTAGATTGTGTTTATTATATCAGGCCTATATATATACAAATAGCTAGATTGTGGTTATTATATCAGGCCTATATATACAAATAG
>NW_013895109.1:0-262 GCF_000517525.1 Limulus polyphemus
CTAGCGTTGTAAGTCTGCAGACATACCGCTGTGCCACTGGGGGGCATTCAAATAATATACAGCAGTGATAAGAAGAGTTGCCTCCTATGGTTGCCCCATTCCTGACCTCTATAATGGTCAATAGTAGGTAGTCAACAGTAAACAACTAATGAACCACGGAAGAAGAAGCTTATAAAGCAATATTACGGATATTAAAACATTCCGAGCCAAAATTCTAAAAATGAATAATAATAATAGAATTACACCTGCTTTTCTGTTCTCC
>NW_013895110.1:0-511 GCF_000517525.1 Limulus polyphemus
AAATTGACAGTACATAGTATCGTTAAATCTTGTGTCTCCTTATTGACAGGACACACTATTGTTAAATCTTGTGTTTTCTTACTGACAATATACATTATCGTTGAATATTGTTTCTTCTTTATGACAGTACACAGTATCGTTAAATCTAGTGTCTTCTTATTGACAGTACACAGTATCGTTAAATCTAGTGTCTTCTTATTGACAATACACAGTATCGTTAAATCTTGTGTCTTCTTCTTGACAGTACACAGTATCGTTAAATCGTCAATAAGAAGACACAAGATTTAACAATAATGTGTTCTGTCAATAAGAAGACACAAAGTACACAGTATGTTAAATCTTGTATCTTTTTATTGACAGTACACAGTATCGTTAAATCTTGTGTCTTCTTATTGAAGTACACAGTATTGTTAAATCTTGTGTCTTCTTATTGACAGTACACAGTATAGTTAAATCTTGTGTGTTCTTATTGATAGTACACAGTATTTATAAATATTGTGTCTTTTTATTG
>NW_013895111.1:0-265 GCF_000517525.1 Limulus polyphemus
CTATGTAATATTGACGGACATTATGTAATACTGACAGACATCAATGTAATATTGACGGACATCTATCTAATTAATATATATGAACATCTATGTAATACAGACGGGCATTATTTTATTTATATGGACATTATGTATTACTGACAGACATCAATGTAATATTGACGGACATCTATGTAATATTGACGGACATCTATGTAATATAGACAGACATCTATGTAATATTGACAGACATCTATGTAATATTGACGGACATCTATGTAATATT
>NW_013895112.1:0-263 GCF_000517525.1 Limulus polyphemus
TTATGGCCCGTGGGCAGATAAATAAGCGCCCTCTAAGAAGAAATGTTTTTTGAAATTTTTTTTAAGATATTTCCTTTCACCTCAGCACTGGTTCTGCCATCTATGATTGATATCTAAACCTTTTTCTAGTCTGTTTTCTTTATAAAACTGCGTCTGGGCGTGTTAGACCTCAGTTGTAAAACTTTTAGCCAATCCTAGTCGAAAGTGTCAATTTCAGTAACAATTATTCCAATTGCTGTATCTCCCATTTGACAAATCCTAGG
>NW_013895113.1:0-265 GCF_000517525.1 Limulus polyphemus
TATGTAGTATAGTCTCCCTATAAAAAAAACTCGTATGTAGTATAGTCTCCCTATAAAAACACTCATATGTAGTATAGTCTCACTATAAAAAACTCATATGTAGTATAGTCTCACTATAAAAACTCTCATATGTAGTATAGTCTCCCTATAAAAACTCGTATGTAGTATAGTCTCCCTATAAAAACTCTCACATGTAGTATAGTCTCCCTATAAAAAAAACTCGTATGTAGTATAGTCTCCCTATAAAAAACTCGTATGTAGTATA
>NW_013895114.1:0-258 GCF_000517525.1 Limulus polyphemus
GTTTATGAAATACTTGTGTTAAAGTGAGAAGAAAACGAATGTGTGTTCTGGATCCACAAGTACGTGTGAGCTGTAGCTAGAGTGTTTATGAAAGACTTGTGTAAAAGTGAGAAGAAAACGAGTGTGTGTGTATTCTGGATCCACAAGTACGTGTGAGCTGTAGCTAGAGTGTTTATGAAATACTTGTGTTAAAGTGAGAAGAAAACGAGTGTGTGTTCTGGTTCCAAAAGTACGTGTGAGCTGTAGCTAGAGTGTTTA
>NW_013895115.1:0-419 GCF_000517525.1 Limulus polyphemus
CTTTCTTTATAATGATGTCTTAAAGTGAAACCTGGCATCAGATAGATTAATAACAGTAAGAGTTAGCAACTTTCTTTATAATGATGTCTTAGAGTGAAACCTGGCATCAGATAGATTAATAACAGTAAGAGTTAGCAACTTTCTTTATAATGATGTCTTAGAGTGAAACCTGGCATCAGATAGATTAATAACAGTAAGAGTTAGCAACTTTCTTTATAATGATGTCTTAGAGTGAAACCTGGCATCAGATAGATTAATAACAGTAAGAGTTAGCAACTTTCTTTATAATGATGTCTTAAGAGTGAAACCTTGGCATCAGATAGATTAATAACAGTAAGAGTTAGCAACTTTCTTTATAATGATGTCTTAAAGTGAAACCTGGCATCAGATAGATTAATAACAGTAAGAGTTAGCAACTT
>NW_013895116.1:0-263 GCF_000517525.1 Limulus polyphemus
CAGTGTCAAAGACCAACATTAAACAACAGTAGATATTAACAACATTTAAATAGGTAGTAACATACCAGTGTCAAAGACCAACATTAAACAACAGTAGATATTAACGACATTTAAACAAGTAGTAACATACAATGTCAAAGTCTAACATTAAACAACAGTATATATTAACGATATTTAAATAGGTAGTAACATACCAGTATCAAAGGCCAACATTAAACAACAGTAGATATTAACGACATTCAAACAGGTAGTAACATACCAAT
>NW_013895117.1:0-261 GCF_000517525.1 Limulus polyphemus
ACCTCTATAACAACAGATTATCATCATCTCTTGACCCACTATAACGACAGATTATCATCATCTCTTGACCCACTATAACGACAGATTATCATCATTTCTTGGCCCTCTATCACAACAGATTATCATCATTTCTTGGACCTCTATCACAAAAAGATTATCATCATTTCTTGGTCCTCTATAACAACAGGTTATCACATTTCTTGGCCCTCTATCACAACAGATTACTATCATTTCTTGGCCCTCTATCACAACAGATTATCA
>NW_013895118.1:0-341 GCF_000517525.1 Limulus polyphemus
GTTTTAGTTTATTACCTTCTTAACAGACGTATTTCTGGTTGAACGTTTGGTTTGTTATCACTGTCAGATACTTCTGATCTGATTTGGTATAACTGTCAGATTATTTTAGTTTATTACCTTCTTAACAGACGTATTTCTGGTTGAACGTTTGGTTTGTTATCACTTCTATATGGTTCTTCTGATTCAGTTTGTTAATAGTGTCAGATACTTCTGATGTAGTTTGGTATAACTGTCAGATTATTTTAGTTTATTACCTTCTTAACAGACGTATTTCTGGTTGAACGTTTGGTTTGTTATCACTGTCAGATACTTCTGATCTGGTTTGGTATAACTGTCAGATT
>NW_013895119.1:0-258 GCF_000517525.1 Limulus polyphemus
GAAGCTCTTGGTGAAGTTACTACCACTGATGTGACTGTTACCGATGATAGGACATTTCCTGATGAAGCAGATGAACCCCATATGAAGCAGAAGCCAACGAGACGGAGACCAGTACGGAAGAAGATACGTCCCGTAATTTTGTGTTTGTAATTCTGTACAGTTAATTAAGTGATTGTTAATTGTTATTGGTTTATTGTATGTGGTTATTGTTCGGGACGAACAATATTAAGGAGGGGGCAGTGTTACGTCAGCGAGATC
>NW_013895120.1:0-262 GCF_000517525.1 Limulus polyphemus
GTTGTGCTGGATTTAACATGGGATTCGAATTCAATAGCTCTGGCCATTGCATCCTGCATAGTAGAGGGGTGTGCTTCCTTTACTCGTTTCTTCAGTTGTGGACTGTCCAAGGCATCTACAAACTGATCCCTCAGCAAGAGCTTGAGGTGGTGCAGTTGGGTAGGTCTTGTGTGCCATACTTTCCAAATCCTGTGCCAGCTCTTGCAGGCTCTTCCCTTTAGCACGGACTCCAGTCCTAAACCTAGCCCTGTAGATTTCAGAC
>NW_013895121.1:0-343 GCF_000517525.1 Limulus polyphemus
GATAAGGTAAATATTTAACCTTGTCGGTAAGTCTGGAAGACCGTTGTTTGGTACATACGATAAGGTAAGTATTTAACCTTGTCGGTAAGTCTAGAAGACCTTGTTTGGTACATACGATAAGGTAAGTATTTAACCTTGTCGGTAAGTCTGGAAGACGTTGTTTGGTACATACGATAAGGTAAATATTTATCCTTGTCGGTAAGTCTGGAAGACGTTGTCTGGTACATACGATAAGGTAAGTATTTAACCTTGTCGATAAGTTTCTTACCTTATCGTATGTACCAAACAACGTCTTCCGACTTACCGACAAGGTTAAATATGGAAGACGTTGTTTGGTACATAC
>NW_013895122.1:0-263 GCF_000517525.1 Limulus polyphemus
AAGATATTACACTTATAACATACCATTTGACAATTCTACATCCTTGAGGATATTACACTTCTAACATACCATTTGACAATTCTATATCTTTGATGGCATTACACTTTTAGTACACCATTTCACAGTTCTACATCTTTGAGGATATTACACTTCTAACATTCCATTTCAGAATTCTAAGTATTTGAGGATAATACAATTCTAACATGTCATTTCACAGTTCTACATCTTTGAGGATAATACAATTCTAACATGTCATTTCACAG
>NW_013895123.1:0-262 GCF_000517525.1 Limulus polyphemus
CTGTCAATAAGAAGACACAAGATTTAACGATACTGTGTACTGTCAATAAGAAGACACAAGATTTAACGATACTATTTTCTGTCAATAAGAAGACACACGATTTAACGATACTGTGTACTTTCAATAAGAAGATACAAGATTTAACGATACTGTGTGCTTTCAATAAGAAGATACAAGATTTAACGATACTGTGTACTTTCAATAAGAATACACAAGATTTAGCAAGACTGTGTACTATCAATAAAAGACACAAGATTTAACG
>NW_013895124.1:0-263 GCF_000517525.1 Limulus polyphemus
AAACACCAGAGTATACTCAGCTACAGTAATATAAGGTCTTTACTGTTTATGGAGTTACTTTAGTTATATATATAGTTAAACCACTAACTCTAAACACCTGAGTATAGTCAGCTCCAGTAATATAGGGTCTTTACTTTTATGAAGTTACTTTAGTTATATATATATAATTCAACCACTAACTCTAAATACTCAAGTATAGTCAGCTCCAGTAATATAGGGTCTTTACTGTTTATGGAGTTACTTTAGTTATATATATATAATTC
>NW_013895125.1:0-261 GCF_000517525.1 Limulus polyphemus
CTGCCACTGTTGCTGGTTTCTTGCCACTGCTGTTGTCTCTCTTCTTGTTTCTTTTCTTTTTCCTCCAACAACTGCTGTAATTTCTTTTTTTGTTTATTTTCTCGTTCTTCTTGTTTCTTTTGTTGTTCTTATATTGCTGCCATCAAATCTGCTAAGCTGTAGTTTGATTTGCCATTTCTCGTTTCCATCTTCTTTTTTTTCTTTTATCCCACTTCTGACACCAATTTGTTATGTATCTGCTTGTTTGTTAATTTCTGGTAT
>NW_013895126.1:0-262 GCF_000517525.1 Limulus polyphemus
GGTATAACAAGAGTGATAGTTTAGCTATATTCCACCTTCTGTAGCTCGGATTTTGTAATCCAAACTATTACGTATTTTCAGTTGATATTTTCTTCTGGACTCTTACTTCACATGACTCGCAATCTGAGGGTCGCGGGTTCGAATCCATGTCACACCAAACATGCTCGCCCTTTCAGCCGTGGGGGCGTTATAACGTCAAGGTCAATCCCACTATACGTTGGTAAAAGAATGGCCCAAGAGTTGGCGGTGGGTGGTGATGATT
>NW_013895127.1:0-333 GCF_000517525.1 Limulus polyphemus
TAGCACGTGAAAGTGCATCAGCACAAATGTCATCAACCCCTTTGACATGGATTATCTTCAAATTATACTTTAGCACGTGAAAGTGCATCAGCACAAATATCATCAACCCCTTTGACATGGATTATCTTCAAATTATACTTCTGTTTTTGCTTTTCTTTCGGTTTAAAAACGTCAGCGGGTTATGATCCGTCTAAATGACAATAGGTTTTGTGTTTGTTTGTAATTAAGCACAAAGATACAGAATGGGCTATCTGTGCTCTGCTTACCATGGGTATCGAAACCCGGATTCTAGTGTTGCAAGTCCACAGACATTCCACTGTGCCACTGGGGGGA
>NW_013895128.1:0-262 GCF_000517525.1 Limulus polyphemus
CTAAATACAGTCTTAGGTTTATCTTCTTCAGCCATTTCACTTTATGGAAACCCAACTTTAAATCCAGAGTTGAAAACCACCTGGCTGCACTTAGGGCATCAAGAGTATCATCAATTCTTGGCAGTGAGTATGAGTCCTTTTCAGTTATACTGTTAAGAGCTCTGAAGTCCCATCCTTCTTGTGGACTAACACGACAGGAGCTGACCAGGGACCATCTGATTCCTCGACTATCCCTTCCTTAATTAGACCATCTATGACCTTC
>NW_013895129.1:0-263 GCF_000517525.1 Limulus polyphemus
GGGAATCAGTGGTAGGGTAACTATTGAGCTCATAGGCATGAAGGACAGACACAAAGTATACTTGGTTGACGTTGAAGACCAATGCATATTAGGGTTGGACTACTTACTACTACCGAGGAAGTGTGTAGTTAATTTTGATAAAATGACGTTTGGGAACAACATAGACCAAATTCCGGTAAGTGCTGCTGCTTCTATTGATTTGCATGTCACAGCACTTAAGTCAACTACGATATCCCCTATGTCAGAGAAGATAATTTGGGGTG
>NW_013895130.1:0-264 GCF_000517525.1 Limulus polyphemus
CCTGCTATCACAGTTTTTAATGCTAAGATCACCTGAACAAAATTTCTGAACCATAGTTGACACTTACGAACGTTCAAAACATTTTCATAAACTTCTTTGATATTTTTTTTTGTGGCTACAGAAGCGTTGTTTCCCTTCTTGTGTTCAAACAGCATTACATGCCGAATGTGTGTCTCGTCGTGTGCCATCACTATAAGGGATTAGAGCATACTAAACATTACATGTTATATAGTCTACATTAACGTGACGTTTAGGCGGTTCGTT
>NW_013895131.1:0-287 GCF_000517525.1 Limulus polyphemus
AAGTCAGCTACAAGTCAGAGTGTAAACTACACAACATACAAGTCAGCTACAAATCAGAGTGTAAACCACACAACATACAAGTCAGCTACAAATCAGAGTGTAAACCACACAACATACAAGTCAGCTACAAATCAGAGTGTAAACTACACAACATATAAGTCAGCTACAAATCAGAGTGTAAACTACACAACATACAAGTCAGCTACAAATCAGAGTGTAAACTACACAACATACAAGTCAACTACAAATTAGAGTGTAAACTACCACAACATACAAGTCAACTACAA
>NW_013895132.1:0-263 GCF_000517525.1 Limulus polyphemus
GTTATTTGTTGGTAGGAAAGGCACCTCACTGTTCTGGAAATACTTCAGACCCAGCTTTATTATTTCTGTTCTCAACGTGTCAGGCAGAATTGCTTTTCTAGTATCCTTGTCGAACTTCAGAAGTCCAATGTCATGCTTTTCAGTCACTTCTGGTATGACAGTTCGAGGCTCTTTGACACCATCTAGTTCACTAGGTTCAGTGTCATCAGGTTCAATCTCGTCAATAAACTCAACGTCACCACCACTACCATCGTCTTCCCCTC
>NW_013895133.1:0-262 GCF_000517525.1 Limulus polyphemus
ACCTCTTCAGACGTGTATTCAATATTTCTGTAGATATAACCTAAAATCGTATTTGCCTTACAACTAACAACAGCACACAGCTTGGATGGCTTTAGGGACTTTTACACGAAGATACCTTTCCTTCATAACACTATTCAGGTTATTCCCATCCAAATTATACTTATAATTCAAATTATGATAACCCACATGCCTTATCTTGCATTTATTATAATGAAAACCCATCTGCCATTTATTTTCCCACTAACTGATCTAAATCATTTTG
>NW_013895134.1:0-263 GCF_000517525.1 Limulus polyphemus
TGAGTTTACTGCCTACTTTCTTCTAATAAATTCGAATATTTAAAACTAAGCATTTTACTGAAGAACCAGCCATTAGATGAGTTTACTGCCGACTTTCTTCTAATAAATTCGAATATTTAAAACTAAGCATTTTACTGAAGAGCCAGTCATTAGATGAGTTTACTGCCTACTTTCTTCTAATAAATTAGAATATTTAAAACGAAGCATTTTACTGAAGAACCAGTCATTAGATGAGTTTACTGCCTACTTTCTTCTAATAAATT
>NW_013895135.1:0-263 GCF_000517525.1 Limulus polyphemus
GATTGGTTGATGGGAATATGTAGAAACTTGTACATATGTGAGAGTGAGAGAACGCTTCTTTTGTGTTGGTTGATGGAAATATGTAGAAACGTGTTGTACATATGTGGGAGTGAGAGAACGCTTCTTTTGTGTTGTTGATGGGAATATGTAGAAACTTGTACATATATGTGGGAGTAAGAGAACGCTTCTTTTGGGTTGGTTGATGAAAATATGTAGAAACTTGTTGTACATATGTAAGAGTAGGAGAACGCTTCTTTTGGATT
>NW_013895136.1:0-486 GCF_000517525.1 Limulus polyphemus
GGCTTACATACAAGTGAATTTACACACGTTGTCTTCGATTACAATTCGTTTGTATTATGCTAGTAATGTTACATTTAAAGAAGTACTGTTACGATAAAGATACTAATTTGGCCGGAAATGTTTTACGGGTCTCTGCTAGTTGCTCTAAAACAAGCAAACTTAACATTTTAGTTGTTACTGTTCATATCTTTATATATATGCGTGTGTCACTTTCGAATCTTGCAATTAGAACTTGATGATGTATGTGATATACGAATACCACATATCTCACTCTCCTATGGTACGGATTTAATATACACTAATTTGGATCAGGAAGCAGAGAATGAATGCATCGAAGCTGGAAATGATGTTACGGGCTGTGTGGAACACATCTGTGATCCGAAGAGAGGAAACGAGAAGAACTTTCCGAGCGACTAACACGCTAGCCACTATGGTGACTTCGGCTCCCTAGTCGATACAGCTGAAGCGACAGATAAGTTCCAGTTT
>NW_013895137.1:0-386 GCF_000517525.1 Limulus polyphemus
GCCGTCTCTAACCATTATTAGTCTCAAAGTGGGTTCCTCGTTATCGAATTTTAATCACATGTTTTTTAAAAACTCATGTGATATTTTACACGTGACAGATGGGCATCATCATCATTATCATTATTGCCCAATCAAGAGACAACTGTTCATCTTGTTCTAAGATTTAGTTAAATAATAATTTACTTTTATCAAATTTTATCGAACGGCGCAATAATGGGTCAAGTGGCCATCAGCTATAAAACAAAGTTTATAGTCAAGTGGCCATCAGCTATAAAACAAAGTTTACAGTCAAGTGGCCATCAGCTATAAAACAAAGTTTACAGTCAAGTGGTCATCAGCTATAAAACAAAGTTTACAGTCAAGTGACCATCAGCTATAAAACAAAG
>NW_013895138.1:0-262 GCF_000517525.1 Limulus polyphemus
ACAAGAGTCATAGCACACATATGTACTGTTTAAAAGTATACTGAACACAAGAGTCATAGCACATGTACTGTTTAAAAGTGTATTGAACACAAGAGTCATAGCACACATATGTACTGTTTAAAAGTGTATTGAACACAAGAGTCATAGCACACACATGTACTGTTTAAAAGTATACTGAACACAAGAGTCATAGCACACATATGTACTGTTTAAAAGTATACTGAACACAAGAGTCATAGCACATGTACTGTTTAAAAGTGTA
>NW_013895139.1:0-298 GCF_000517525.1 Limulus polyphemus
ATTTTTACCATTAATCATTATCAATATGTCACGTTAGTGTTGAAGTTTTCACTCCATCAGACAATATTTTTACCATTACTCATCATAAAGAAGTCTGCATTAGTACTGAAGTTTTAAATGAATAAGATAGACTTCCTGATGATGAGTAACAGTAAAAATTCTACGTTAGTATAGAAGTTTTAAATCCATAAGACAATATTTTTACCATTACTCATCATCAAGAAGTCTGCGTTAGTATACAAGTTTTAATTCCACGAGACAATATGAGTAATGGTAAAAATCCATCAAAAAGAAGTCT
>NW_013895140.1:0-262 GCF_000517525.1 Limulus polyphemus
ACACAAGGACTATCTACTATTTAATCCTCCTTCATTTTGTTGTGCTTTAACCCAAAGCTACTCTAGGATTATCTACTTTTAACCATTATTAGTTTTGTTGTTGTGCTTTAACGCAAAGCTACACTAGGACTATCTACTTTTAACCATTTTTAGTTTTCTTGTGCTTTAACGCAAAGCTACATTAGGACTATCTACTTTTAACCATCCTCAATTTTGTTGTGCTTTAACACAAAGCAACACATGGACTATCTACTTTTAATCC
>NW_013895141.1:0-358 GCF_000517525.1 Limulus polyphemus
GACTAAAACGACCCATATCAATGCCAACAAAATCTAGTGGAAGGAAAACTAAAAGACCTTTATAACAGTCGACAAAATATAGTTTAAGAAGGATTAAAAATACAATTATGAAAGTCAATTAAAATATAGTGTAAGAAAGACTAGAAATACCGCTATCAAAGTCAAAAATAACTAGTCTAAGAAGGCCTAAAAAGTCAGTTATGAAAGTCGACAAAATCGATTGGAAGAAAACTAAAAACACGTTTTCAAAGTCAACAAAATCCAGTTTTCCACAAACTAAAAAGAACCTTATCAATGTCAACAAAACTTCCTTCCTCCAGAGGTCTTTTAGTGTTATAAACAGTCGACAAAATATAGT
>NW_013895142.1:0-591 GCF_000517525.1 Limulus polyphemus
ATTATGAGGGTTTAAGGGTGTAGTGCACTTTCTCCTTGTATGCTGTATTATGAGGGTTTGAGGGTATAGTGTACTGTCTCCTTATATGCTGTATTATGAGGGTTTGAGGGTATAGTGCACTTTCTCCTTGTATGCTGTATTATGAGGGTTTGAGGGTGTAGTGCAGTTTCTCCTTCTATGCTGTATTATGAGGGTTTGAGGGTGTAGTGCAGTTTCTCCTTGTATGCTGTATTATGAGTTTGAGGGTGTAGTGTACTTTCGATATCTGCGGTGGGCATATTACAGACAGCCCATCGTGTAGCTTTGTACTTCAAAACAAATAAGTGGTTATGCCTTTTTTTTGTAAATTTCTGGGGACAAATTCGTTTCTTTTTAACAGGAATTAAGTTTCTTGATAGGCGATGAGACATTGAATCGTGTATTTTAACCCTCATTACACATTGTAACATTCGGGTAACATATCTATCTTTGTTTATGTATTCAGCCTGAGATGCTTCATTTCTCTAATTGAATGCTGAGACATTGAATCGTGTATTTTAACCCTCATTACACATTGTAACATTAACAAAGATAGATTATGTATTCAGCTAC
>NW_013895143.1:0-263 GCF_000517525.1 Limulus polyphemus
CAGCTAGGTCACGTGACTATTATCACGCCACTTCTTCTCTCGAACCTTCGAGAGATTACTAGATATAGGGTTGGCTGGTATATATAAGGTGGTCACAACGGGACGCAATAATGTGTGTGTAGAGAGTGAGTAATTGATCTGCAGTCAAAGAGTATTATTGAGCACGTTCGTTCTTATAGCGTTTGTTTTAGCGCGATTGTTGAAATTAAGTATATCGTAAAGTTATATTCGGAAAGAATAAACCAGTTTTATTAATTAAGGAC
>NW_013895144.1:0-263 GCF_000517525.1 Limulus polyphemus
CTCAGCTAATTGCCTGTAGTCTCGATCAGAGTTGGGTTGCTGTGCTCTGAGTGACTCATCCAGTCTCTCTCAACTGATCTTCTTTGGTCTGGACCAGAGTTGGGGCTACTGTGTTCTGACTGGCTCATCCAGTCCTTCTCAGCTAATTGGCTGTAGTCACGACCAGAGTTGGAGTTGCTGTGCTCCGAGTGGCTTGTCCAGTCCCTCTCAAGTGATCTTCTTTGGTATGGACCAGAGTTGGGGCTGATATTCACTCACTGGCT
>NW_013895145.1:0-263 GCF_000517525.1 Limulus polyphemus
AAGGTGTGTGATAACTTAAAAAGTTTTTATTATTTGTAAGAAAGTAGACCTCAAGATGTGTGATACTGAAAAGTTTTTAATATTTGTAGAAAGTAGACCTCAGGGTATGTGGTACTGAAAAGTTTTTAATATTTATACAAAGTAGACCTCAGGGTGTGTGATACAGAAAATTTTTTATTATTTGTAGAAAGTAGACCTCAATGTGTGTGATACTGAAAAGTTTTTATTATTTGTAGAAAGTAGACTTCAGGGTGTGTGATATT
>NW_013895146.1:0-293 GCF_000517525.1 Limulus polyphemus
AGCCTTTTAGACGATGATATTTTCTTTGAATAATCTACTTTTAATAGTTATTTCATAATCTGTTATCAAAACTTCGCCTATCTTCGATTTTACTGTTTTTTGTCTCCTGTTATGTTGTAAACAAAGATGAGCTTTAATCAAAATTCCCTGAAAGGATATCCATTTTGAATGTGTTACATCAGTGGCATCATTGTATTGAAATATAAGGAAAAACTATTTTTTTAAAATTTGAGAAAAAACATGGGCTATAGCCTTGGCTTTTCGGTGAAAATATGAATTTTTTTGGAAAATAG
>NW_013895147.1:0-264 GCF_000517525.1 Limulus polyphemus
GACATAGAGTAGAACATATAGTAGACTATATAGTAGACATAGAGTAGAACATATAGTAGACATAGAGTAGAACATGTAGTAGACATAGAGTAGACATAGAGAAGAACATATAGTAGACTATATAGTAGACATACAGAAGAACATATAGTAGACTATATAGTAGACATAGAGAAGAACATGTAGTAGACTATATAGTAGACATAGAGTAAAACATGTAGTAGACTATATAGTAGACATAAAGTAGAACATGTAGTAGACTATATA
>NW_013895148.1:0-369 GCF_000517525.1 Limulus polyphemus
CATCTGGTAGTTATTTGTGTTAATAGTAATAAATATATTCATGTATAATATCCTGACACTTGATTATAATCTAAGAATAACTTATAAAATTATTGAAAAACAACAAGCATTGTTTTATTCATTTATTTTATTATTCTAATTGTTTATAAGTTCTTGAGTAAGGAAGCATATTATGCTAATATAATAATAGGCAGGTAAACAACGATTCATAACATAAGGAAGAATTTTATTAATAGTAGAACATAGTACATGTTAAGACAGAAAATTGGTCTGTCTTAACATGTACTATGGTCTGTGCTAAGCAATACAAGGTTTATATATCGTTACACGGAAAAAAATTAACATGACAGGAATTTTGTTTGAAGAAAG
>NW_013895149.1:0-260 GCF_000517525.1 Limulus polyphemus
CACCTAATTACTTAATTATCCAGTTTTTTGCACACATAATTACTTAATTATCCAGTTTTTTGCACACATAATTACTTAATTATCCAGTTTTTGCACATCTAGTTCCTTAATTATCCAGTTTTTGCACATCTAGTTCCTTAATTATCCTAGTTTTTTGCACACCTAATTACTTAATTATCCTAGTTTTTGCACATCTAGTTCCTTAATTATCCAGTTTTTGCACACCTAATTACTTAATTATCCAGTTTTTGCACACCTAA
>NW_013895150.1:0-263 GCF_000517525.1 Limulus polyphemus
GGAGAAATAATGAGGAAAAAATCCTCTGTAGATATTCCCTTTGAAAAGTATTTCAGAGATAAGACAGTGAAAACACACATTCTCTAGAATTCTTCATGTTATACATTTTGAGAAAAGTTCCAAAAATCCATATGCCTATTATTATCGATATGTTTGAAATATGCACAAGTGATTGGTGTTGAAGATATTCCCAAAGTAGAAGATGCGATACATCAGTTGGTGGGGGATGGGGAGGGGTTTGAAATATGCACAAGTGATTGGTG
>NW_013895151.1:0-265 GCF_000517525.1 Limulus polyphemus
GCTACCGCGTTTAACTTGTTCCCATAATATAAGAGGGAAACTAAGGTTAGGGTCATCCCTCTCAAAAGTACGGGGTACGGTCTCCGCCTCAGATACGCGGAAAGCCTCGGCATTGAACGCCAACCACCGGTCGAGGTATCGCCGACGGAACCTCGCGCCGTCCGTCCGGAGGCGTTCCGCAGAGGCGTAAGGTACCGCCGTCGAGATCGGGTCCGTGGAAAATTCTCCGATAGTCGGTAACGTTCTTTCGTGTGCTACCGCGTTT
>NW_013895152.1:0-511 GCF_000517525.1 Limulus polyphemus
GAGTATAATTGTTAACCGCTCAAAATTATTCTGTGACCACTACGAGTGTAATTGTTAACCGCTCAAGATTATTCTGTGACCACTACGAGTGTAATTGTTAACCGCTCAAAATTATTCTGTGACCACTACGAGTGTAATTGCTAACCGCTCAAAATTATTCTGTGACTACTACGAGTGTAATTGTTAACCGCTCAAAATTATTCTGTGACCACTACGAGTGTAATTGTTAACCGCTCAAAATTATTCTGTAACCACTACGAGTATAATTGTTAACCGCTCAAAATTATTCTGTGACCACTACGAGTGTAATTGTTAACCGCTCAAGATTATTCTGTGACCACTACAAGTGTAATTGTTAACCGCTTAAAATTATTCTGTGACCACTACGAGTGTAATTGTTAACCGCTCAAAATTATTCTGTGACCACTACGAGTGTAATTGCTAACCGCTCAAAATTATTCTGTGACTACTACGAGTGTAATTGTTAACCGCTCAAAATTATTCTGTGACC
>NW_013895153.1:0-263 GCF_000517525.1 Limulus polyphemus
ATACAAAGACGAGTTAACTTAATGTTATAAAAGAAAGGAAGTAAATTAAGTTAAAAGTAAGTATTTAGTTAAGCAACACAGAAGACTTGAATTAATCATGATTAATAGTGCGTAAGGTTTATATTAAACAACAATAAATAATTAAACAATATGGAAGATCTAAGTTACACATAAATACAAAGACGAGTTAGCTTAATGTTATAAAAGAAAGGAAGTAAATTAAGTTAAAAGTAAGTATTTAGTTAAGCAACACAGAAGACTTA
>NW_013895154.1:0-263 GCF_000517525.1 Limulus polyphemus
GAAATGCCAGTGAGGAGACTTTCCTGTTGCAAACTGTGCAAATAGTATCGTCACTGATCACTGCAAGATTTAGAGTTGATTCGTCATTCCCTCTTTTTTTTTCTATCTGAGACGTGAGCACCGTATTTCAGCTGATGGAACTATTGTAACCTTTGTACAAGGGGTAATAATTTCCTGGGGTGGTGACATACTCTATTCATCACTTGCTTCACTTATCTCATCATCAGTGACATCACCATCATAAATCTCATTATCGATATCAT
>NW_013895155.1:0-262 GCF_000517525.1 Limulus polyphemus
TTCTTTTCTTTTTCCTCCAACCACTGTTGTAATCTCTCTTCTTGTTTCTTTTCTTTTTCCTCCAACACTGCTGTAATTTCTCTTTTTGTTTCTTTTCTTTTTCCTCCAACAGCTGCTGTAATCTCTCTTCTTGTTTCTTTTCTCGTTCTTCTTGTTTCTTTTGCTGTTCTTGTATTACTGTCATCAAATTTGCTAAGCTGTAGTTTGATTTGCCACTTCTTGTTTCCATTTTTTTTACTTTCCGTTCCCACTCTCTGACACC
>NW_013895156.1:0-343 GCF_000517525.1 Limulus polyphemus
GAAGACACAATATTTAAGGATACTATGTACTGTCAGTAAGAAAACACAAGATTTAACAATAATGTGTACTGTCAATAAGAAAACACAATATTCAACCATAATGTGTACTGTCAGTAAGAAAACACAAGATTTAACAATAATGTGTCCTGTCAATAAGAAGACACAAGATTTAACGATACTGTGTACTGTCAATAAGAAGACACAAGATTTAACGATACTGTGTACTGTCAAGAAGAAGACACAAGATTTAACGATACTGTCTAACACAGTATCGTTAAATCTTGTGTCTTCTTATTGACAGCTTGTGTCTTCTTATTGACAGTATCGTTAAATCCTGTGTACT
>NW_013895157.1:0-260 GCF_000517525.1 Limulus polyphemus
AGACGCACTCGAGACGTGTGGTATGTCTTTGGCTTACTGACTCAAGCTGTGCTGATGAGCCTTGAAGAGGCGAAACTACAGTCCACTGAAGTCACATATTATATTTCCAATTTTACCTTTAGTGATATGAAAAGAAATTTGTGATACAATACTTTTGTAATCTTATTTCCCTTTTCACACAGTAACAGGTGGTACGTATTTGATAGAATGAAAATAAATATAGCCGGGCCATAAGTATTATGGGTATTTCTCAACGCACT
>NW_013895158.1:0-223 GCF_000517525.1 Limulus polyphemus
ATTTAATACAGACGGTCTTAAACAAACACATGTAGATATGTTGTAAATATATGAGTTAATTAACAAACTGGCTACAGACTAAAGTCAACAGTGGGTCATAGAACGATAATTGTTACTGGATCTATTTAATCCACTCGACTTGAGGAAAACCAAAGAAGATAAGTTGTAAATAGATGAGTTTATAAACACATTGTCTGCAGACTTAAGTCAACAGTGGGTCATA
>NW_013895159.1:0-260 GCF_000517525.1 Limulus polyphemus
AACTGAACTTCCAAGTATTTTTTCTCCATCTATTGAGAAATAACTGAACTTGCAAGTATTCCTTTCTTAATTTTTTTACCATCTATTGAGAGATAACTGAACTTCCAGGTATTTTTTCTTAATTTTTTCTCCATCTATTAAAAGATAACTGAACTTCCAAGTATTTATTCTTAACTTTTTCTCCATCTATTGAGAGATAACTGAATTTCCAAGCATTTTTTCCATCTATTGGGAGATATATGAACTTCCAAGTATTTTTT
>NW_013895160.1:0-261 GCF_000517525.1 Limulus polyphemus
CTATATCTAGTAAGAACTAGAACATTCGCCAAAGTACAGGATAATTCTAGAAAGTAGAGAGCGTGAGAATCACATGATCTTGATGACGCAACACTGCCCCCCTCTTAATATTGTTCGTCCCGAACAATAACCACATACAATAAATCAATAACAATTAACAATAACTTAATTAACTGTACAGAATTACAATCACAAAATTACAATTCAACAAAGTCTCTTAATTTTACGGGACGTATCTTCTTTCGTACTCCGTCTCGTTGG
>NW_013895161.1:0-263 GCF_000517525.1 Limulus polyphemus
AAACGATACTGTGTACTGTCAATAAAAAGACCCAAGATTTAACAATACTATGTACTGTCAATAAGAAGACACAAGATTTAACGATACTATGTACTGTCAAAAAGAATACACAAGATTTAACGATACTGCGTACTGTCAATAAGAAGACACAAGATTTAACGATACTGTGTACTTTCATTAAGAATACACTAGATTTAACGATACTGTGTATTGTCATTAAGAAGACAAAAGATTTAACTATACTGATTACTGTCAATAAGAAG
>NW_013895162.1:0-261 GCF_000517525.1 Limulus polyphemus
TGGAATGTTTAAATCAAGCCCTTCATCAGAAACACCATTGACTTGTCAATTGGAAAGGTGGTGTTCTTCTCCACGATAAGGCACATCCGCATGTGGCATGTTTGACGCAACACAAGATTATGGAGTTGGGTTGGGAAGTTCTCCCCCACCCATCATATTCTCCAGATGTGGCACTATCAGGTTACCATCTTTTTCATTTGCTGTAACACAATCATAATGGGAAAACGTATGCAAATGTGAAAGGTGTTAAAGAGGGCATCC
>NW_013895163.1:0-262 GCF_000517525.1 Limulus polyphemus
GTTGATCGGTCAAGTTTTAATCCGATACCTGAACATTCCAGTCAACATCACTAGATGTCTATAACACATTCCAGTCAACATCACTAGATATATATATAACATTCAAAACACGAGCAAAGAGATAAATTTACACAAACAACGAAGAAATTCGAAACAGGATGCTATGTGAAATCAGTTTAGGTTGGCTGCTTTATCACATTATGTTGGTGTTCTAGTAAGTAAACCTTGTTTTTTAAACCAGTTATCATTGAGAACTGATTGG
>NW_013895164.1:0-263 GCF_000517525.1 Limulus polyphemus
TTGCTTCACTTGTATCTTAAGTTGTGGACTGTCCAAGGCATCTACGAACTGATCCCTCAGCAACAACTTGAGGAGATCGGGTGGTGCAGTTGGGTAGGCCTTGTGTGCCATGCTCTCCAAGTCCTGTGCCAGCTCTTGCAGGCTCTCCCCTTTAGCACGGACTCTCGTACTGAACCTGGCCCTGTAGACTTCTGACTGGTTTTGGGTTCCGTACCTGCATTTTAGAGCCAACACCATTGTTCTATAGCTGTGTCTGTCGGCTG
>NW_013895165.1:0-263 GCF_000517525.1 Limulus polyphemus
CATTTACTTTAACACTTTTATAATACTGTCGATAAGCAAGGACGGATTTGTTTATTTTCTGTTCCTTGCTATTGAAAGTAAAGGTTCACACTGAAGTGTCCGATCCAATATTGATAGGTATTTAGGTTTAATAACCCAGGGGTGGTCAGAATTAAAGTTATTTCTCTTCGCATCTTTCTTGGTTTGTTGGTAATTTTAGCGGTGCTTGAAGTAAAAGGCGTGGCTTTTATGCAGTTTGAGATGACTTGCCATGGTCGATTGAG
>NW_013895166.1:0-261 GCF_000517525.1 Limulus polyphemus
GACAGTACACAGTATCGTTAAATCTTGTGTCTTCTTATTGACAGTACACAGTATCTATAAATCTTGTGTCTTCTTATTGACAGTACACAGTATTGTTATATCTTGTGTCTTCTTATTGAAAGTACACAATATCGTTAAATCTTGTGTCTTCTTATTGACAGTACACAGTATCGTTAAATCTTGTGTCTTCTTATTGACAGTACACAGTATCGTTAAATCTTGTGTCTTCTTATTGACAGCACACAGTATCGTTAAATCTTG
>NW_013895167.1:0-263 GCF_000517525.1 Limulus polyphemus
TTTTTTTTGGTGGGACTGGAATTCGAACCCGCGACCCTCTGATTGCGAGTCGAGCGCCCTAACCACCTGGCCATGACGGGCCATTATGAACGATATTGAGAAGATGTTAAATTGGTAAAAACGTACAGTCTTGTGGAATTTTCAGCAGATTGTTTGGATATGTGACCTTTTAATTTCACAGGCAATGCAGTTTTATGAACAGTATTGAGAAGATGCTAAAACTGGTTAAAACAAACAGTCTTGTGGAATTTTCAAGGAGATTG
>NW_013895168.1:0-263 GCF_000517525.1 Limulus polyphemus
AGTAGGATTACAACTGAGGTTACAGTTCATTTTTACGACTGTATTTTCTCACATATAAACAATATTGTTAAGATAGCTTAAGTCACGTGACGCTAGTAACACGTCATGATATTCTCGAAGGTTCGTGAATGCTCGAGTGTTTACTGGATGTGCGGTATTCTTGTATATAAGACCGCCAAGAAGTGACGGCAACAATTGGGAAATGAATTGCAGTCAGAGATAGAGACGGACAATTGAGTCAAGTGCCTGAATCGTTCGTTGTG
>NW_013895169.1:0-262 GCF_000517525.1 Limulus polyphemus
GCTCTGCCCACCACATGTATTGAAACCCGGTTTCTAGTGTGGTAAGTCCGCAGACATACCGGTGTACCACTGGGAGGTTAGCTTGCTAGGACGATGGATATGCAAAATGACAAAAAATATATACGTTCCACACTTTGAGACTATAGGTGTGTTGGAAGAGTAATGCTTAAATCCCACGGTAGTCTTATAATTAAAATAGTCCAACAGTTGGCGGTGAGTGCTGTTGACTAGCTGCCTTCCTTAGTCTGAAAGTCCAAAAGTA
>NW_013895170.1:0-258 GCF_000517525.1 Limulus polyphemus
TATGCATATATAATAAACACCTACCAGCCACTACCCATCTATTATAAAGACTTACCAGTTACTATCCATCTATAATAAAAGACTTACCAGCCACTATCCATCTATATTAAAAACCTACCAGCCACATTCCATATATAATTAAAGACCTACCAGCCACTATCCATCTGTATTAAAAGACCTACCAGAACTATCCATCTATATTAAAGACTTACCAGTCACAATCCATCTATAATAAATACCTACCAGTTACCATCCATC
>NW_013895171.1:0-263 GCF_000517525.1 Limulus polyphemus
ATGTTTAAAGTTTAGTATAATTTAATCCCTTATAGTGATGGCACAAGACGAGCCGCACATTCGGCATGTAATGCTGTTTGAATACAAAAAGGGGAACAACGCCTCTGTAGCCACAAAGAATATCTAAGAAGTTTATAGACATGTTCTGAACGTTCATAAGTGTCAGCGAGGGTTCAGCAAATTTCGTTCAGGTGTCTTTAGCCTTAAAAATTGTGATGGCAAGGGCAGACAAATTTGGAATTGATATTGATACTCTGAAGACA
>NW_013895172.1:0-263 GCF_000517525.1 Limulus polyphemus
GTATTGTTAAATCTTGTGTCTTCTTTTTGACAGTACACAGTATTGATAAATCCTGTATCTTCTTATTGACAGGACACAGTATTGTTAAATCTTGTGTCTTCTTATTGACAGTACACAATATTGATAAATCTTGTATCTTCTTATTGACAGGACACAGTATTGTTAAATCTTGTCTCTTCTTATTGACAGTACACAGTATCTTTAAATCTTGTCTCTTCTTATTGACAGTACACAGTATTGATAAATCCTGTATCTTCTTATTG
>NW_013895173.1:0-394 GCF_000517525.1 Limulus polyphemus
CACACGATTTAACGATACTGTGTACTGTCAGTAAGAAGACAAAAGATTTAACGATACTGTGTACTGCCAATAAGAAGACAGAAGATTTAATTATACTGTGTACTCCCAATAAGAAGACACAAGATTTAACAATACTGTCTACTCTCAATAAGAAGACACACGATTTAGCAATACTGTGTACTATATATAAAAAGACACAAGATTTAACGATACTGTGTACTGTCAATAAGAAGACAAGATTTAACGATACTGTCTACTGTCATAAGAAGACATTCTTACTGACCGTACACAGTATCTTTGAACCTTGTGTCTTCTTATTGACAGTACATAGTATCGTTAAATCTTGTGTCTTCTTATTAACAGTACACATTATCGTTAAATCTTGACAAAAAGA
>NW_013895174.1:0-263 GCF_000517525.1 Limulus polyphemus
CATGAAAATATGCAAGTATGAAACGAACGTTCATACAAAATTTGGAGATGATACGTCCAAATGGAACGACGTACTGGTACAAAACGCAAAACCTTCCATAACTCCTTTAAAACAAACAGAAGGAAGGTAAAACTCTGCATATTACTACGCAACGTTAAAGTGTACCTACATACCAAATTGGGTGAAGAATCATCAATTTAGGACCCTCTGGTAACAAGAAATCGAAAAACAATCAGTAACCAAAAGCTTCACTGCAGTACACA
>NW_013895175.1:0-258 GCF_000517525.1 Limulus polyphemus
AATATAATAGTACTGTCTGTTGTATGTTATCTATATAAATATAATAGTACTGTCTGTTGTATGTATCTATATAAATATAACAGCACTGTCTGTTGTATGTTATCTATATAAATATAATAGTACTGTCTGTTGTATATATCTATATAATAGTACTGTCTTTTGTATGTCCATGTAACTACTTCACAGGGTGTGAATGCATCTTCACCAAATTTGGCATGAAGGTTTGTTTTGTACTTTTTAAGAGTCGTTTTGTTTTAC
>NW_013895176.1:0-263 GCF_000517525.1 Limulus polyphemus
CCGTTATCATGGGTCCAGAAGGATGAATAAAACATGAATACTCACCAGAAGAACCGTTATCATGGGTCCAGAAGGAAGAATAAAACATGATTACTCACCAGCAGAGCCGTTATCATGGGTCTTTAAGGAAGAATAAAACATGAATACTCACTAGGAGAGCCGTTATCATGGGTCCAGAAGGAAGAATAAAACATGAATACTCACCAGGATAACCGTTATCATGGGTCCAGAAGGAAGAATAAAACATGAATACTCACCAGGAT
>NW_013895177.1:0-263 GCF_000517525.1 Limulus polyphemus
CCTTAGTTATATAATACATTGTATAAAATGTAGTTTAGTTTCCTTTGTTATACAATACGTTATATAAAATGTAGTTTAGTTTCCTTAGTTATATAATACATTGTATAAAATGTAGTTTAGTTTCCTTTGTTATACTATACGTTATATATAAAATGTAGTTTAGTTTCCTTAGTTATATAATACATTATATAAAATGTAGTTTAGTTTCCTTAGTTATATAATACATTGTATAAAATGTAGTTTAGTTTCCTTTGTTATACTAT
>NW_013895178.1:0-416 GCF_000517525.1 Limulus polyphemus
AGAGTAACACCTAGGTGTTCATGGAGTAGTTGTACCATGTAAGGCTAAAGATGAGTATGGTGGTTATAAATTCGGTAACTAGAGTTACACCTACGTGTTCGTGGAGTTGTTATACCAAATAACATTAAAGATGAGTATGGGGTGACACATTCGGTAACTAGAGTTACACCTAGGTCATCACGGAGTAGTTGTACCAAGTAAGGCTAAAGATGAGTATGGTGATTATAAATTTGGTATCTATAGTTACACCTAGGTGTTCATGTCTAAAGATGAGGATGGTGGTTATAAATTCGGAAACTAGAGTTACACCAAAGATGAGTATGGTGGTTATAAATTCTGTAACTAGAGTTACACCTAGGTGTTGATGGAGTAGTTGTACCAAGTAAGGCTAAAGATGAGTATGGTGGTTATAAATT
>NW_013895179.1:0-399 GCF_000517525.1 Limulus polyphemus
ACACAAGATTTAACAATACTGTGTACTCTCAATAAGAAATCCTAATATTCAACGATAATGTGTACTGTCAGTAAGAAATCCTAATATTCAACGATAATGTGTACTGTCAGTAAGAAAACAATAGATTTAACAATAATAAATCCTGTCAATAAGAAGACACAAGATTTAACGATACTGTGTACTGTAATAAGAAGACACAAGATTTAACGATATTGTGTACTGTCAATAAGAAGACACAAGATTTAACGATACTGTGTACTGTCCACATTATCGTCGAATAGTGTCTCTTCTTATTGTTAAATCTTGTGTCTTCTTACTGACAGTAGATACTGTGTACTGTCAATAAGAAGACCACAAGATTTAACGATACTGTGTACTGTCAATAAGAAGACACAAGAT
>NW_013895180.1:0-438 GCF_000517525.1 Limulus polyphemus
TATCAAATTTTAATTAACTTTTTGTGGTATATGCATTATTCAAGATCTTTCGCATTATTTCTGTCTTTCTCTCTTTTCTCGTTTATGTTAGTTTTAGTGTTATTCTTTTTGCATTTTTTCCGAGTTATAACTACACTAGTATCCGTTTACGTAAATTTATAGTGTTTAGAGTTTTATTTTCGTTTTCTGTATTTAGTTCTCGTTCTACGTGTTTTGTCTCTCCTTTTCTTTATATCTGACAACTATTTATATAAGCTAATTTGCACCATAACAATTGTTCTTGTTATAAGTGAGATTACTGTCAAACATCGTGTGTTTCTAATACCTAATCTTTGATAGAATATAACGAATAGCTTTATCCTATTTTGAAACACTAAACTCGTAATATAGTGTAGAGGAACTTTTAAGAAAGCTTTTTTGAAAAACATTTGTTCGTCG
>NW_013895181.1:0-413 GCF_000517525.1 Limulus polyphemus
GCAACTGTGTTGTAAGAAGTGGGTTTCATACCAACCTACAGCAACTGTGTTGTAAGAAGTGGGTTTCATACCAACCTACAGCAACTGTGTTGTAAGAAGTGGGTTTCATACCAACCTACAGTAGCTGTGTTGTAAGAAGTGGATCTCATACCAACCTACAGTAGTTATGTTGTAAGAAGTGGATCTCATACCAACCTACAGTAGCTGTGTTGTAAGAAGTGGATCTCATACCAACCTACAGCAACTGTGTTGTAAGAAGTGGGTTTCATACCAACCTACAGTAGTTATGTTGTAAGAAGTGGGTTTCATACCAACCTACAGTAGCTGTGTTATAAGAAGTGGGTTTCATACCAACCTACAGTAGCTGTGTTGTAAGGAAGAGGATTTCATACCAACCTACAGCAACTGTGTTA
>NW_013895182.1:0-263 GCF_000517525.1 Limulus polyphemus
AGTCAGCTTTGTACCAGGAGACAAGGTGTGGTTGTATAATCCCAGGAAGACCAAAGGGAAGTCTCCTAAGTTGTCTTCTCCAAGGAGAAGGCCCATATGACATTGTGGATCGTCTCCCAGACGTGACTTTCCGGATAAAATGTGGTCGGCGAGGTAAGCCAAAAGTGGCGCATGCCAACAGGCTTTGGCATTATCATGGTCCAAGACATTTCAGTTAGAATGAAGCGAACAATGGAACAAATGACGCTGCTGAAGACATGTCT
>NW_013895183.1:0-263 GCF_000517525.1 Limulus polyphemus
ACTTCTGTAATCTTTCTTCTTGTTTCTTTTCTTTTTCCTCCAACAACTGTTGTAATCTCTCCTCTTCTTGTTTCTTTTGCTGCTCTTGTATTGCTGCCATCAAGTCTGCTGTGCTGTAGTTTGATTTGCCGCTTCTCGTTTCCATTTTTTTGTCCCAATCTCTGACACCAATTTGTTACGTCTCCATTTGTTAATTGATTTTCCGTAAATTCGTTCCGACAAAACTTTAGCGACACAAGTCCTTTCTTAAATAAAACTGGTTT
>NW_013895184.1:0-261 GCF_000517525.1 Limulus polyphemus
TTACTGTTAAATCACATTATGTGGTGAAGTTACATTGAAGTAACTAGAGCTTATCTTTACTGTCAAATCATATTATGTGGTGAAGTTACCCTGAAGTAACTAGAGCTTATCTTTACTGTCAAAATCATATTATGTGGTGAAGTTACCCTGAAGTAACTAGAGCTTATCTTTACTGTCAAGATCATATTATGTGGTGAAGTTACACTGAAGTAACTAGAGCTTATCTTTACTGTCAAATCATATTATGTGGTGAAGTTACAC
>NW_013895185.1:0-260 GCF_000517525.1 Limulus polyphemus
TTATAACGCCCCTACGTCTGAAAGGTCGAGCATGTTTGATTGGACGGGGAATTCATAAAGATACAGTAAATAAAGTGTAGTTGTGTGGAACAGAAAACCCCAAGTTTTACTATTTAAGAAATAAATAGTCTGTACCTTGAAATAATTCAATGACGAAAACTGAATTTTCTATTGAAAAAAAAAAGTGGGAAAATCAAACAGGCTATTTTATAAGTTAATTTGAAAAAAAATACTACCAACTGAAAAACAATTGTTTGTTT
>NW_013895186.1:0-262 GCF_000517525.1 Limulus polyphemus
ATACTCCCCACAGTTCCAACAGCCTTTCCTGCTGTATCATCTCCCCTGTGTTGAAGTTTCCAGCATTGAGCTCTCTTGTGCCCAGGTTTATTACAGTGCCAGCAAAGTCCCTCAAACCTCTCGGAAAGATGACCTTTTCTGGCCTTGAATCCAGATGAATGTACCAACCTCAGTACCTCTGTGCTGGACTTAATGTAGGATTCAAATTCGAGAGCTCTGGCTATTGCATCCTGCATGGTAGAGGGGTGTGCTTGCTTCACTT
>NW_013895187.1:0-528 GCF_000517525.1 Limulus polyphemus
TGTATTTGTGTTATTCAAAACTACTAACGCAAATGGAATTATATTAAAGGATTATCTCATAAAATTGTTGAGTAACCTAGTTAGCCATAATAAAAACCTAATAATAACAGGAGATTTAAATAGTAAACATAAATTATTTAATTGTAAAACTACTAACGCGAATGGAATCTAGGGTTTTACTCGGTGAGCAGTATATGCCTGCCAACCGTTACTTTTATCTTATTTTCTGTGATGACATGGCACATATCAACATCCAAGGTGCTCTTGCTTCCAAGAAACATGAGATTGAAGATTTAACCAACACCATAAAACCGGATATACTAACAATTAGTGAAACTATGCTATATAAATTAAACAGATTTAAAATTAAAGGTTACTCAACAATAAGAAGAGATCGAACAAACAACAGAGATCTAAATAGAGGAATACTGTTATTATACAAAACTAATCTGAGTGTTTCAGTAATGGATATAACTACCACCAACGAATGTATATCCATCGAAATTTAAATTCACCGTCCTTCGTTCG
>NW_013895188.1:0-263 GCF_000517525.1 Limulus polyphemus
TTCCTGTGGCTTCCTTCGTACTAGATCACCCCTATTGCTGACACTCATGTCTGGAATGTGACTTCTGGCAGGACTGAAGATGTCTGCATTAGGATTTAGCTGCAGGGTCTGGAAGGGGCTTGCCATTGTCTGGGGCTTATTAGGTCCATGGTTAATATATCCTCCCTGTGTAAAAGACAGTAGATCGTCCTTTAGTGTATTTAATTCACTTTGAAATTTACTAATCCTTTCCATTTGTGTATGCTGGCTTTCTCTCAAGTGTT
>NW_013895189.1:0-262 GCF_000517525.1 Limulus polyphemus
GTACTGGATCACCCATATTGCTGACATTCATATCTGGGGTGTGATTTCTAACAGGACTGAAGATGTCTGCATTAGGGTTTAGCTGTGGGGTCTGGAAGGGGCTTGCCATTGTCTGGGGCTGATTAAGTCGATGGTTAATGTATCCTCCTTGTGTAAAATACAATAAATCGTCCTTTAATGTATCTAATTCGCTTTTAAATTACTAATGTTTTCCATTTGTACTTCTTGCCACTATTGTTGACTTTCCTGTAGTTGCTGGTGA
>NW_013895190.1:0-408 GCF_000517525.1 Limulus polyphemus
AACAACTCCACGAACACATAGGTGTAACTCTAGTTACCGAATTTGTAACCACCATACTCATCTGTAGCGTTATTTGGTACAACAACTAAAGGAATACCTAGGTATAACTCTAGTTACAGCATTTATAACCACCATACTCATTTTTAGCCTTACTTGGAACAATTACGCGATGACCACTTAGGTTTAACTCTGTTTACCGAATTTATAACCCCCATACTCATCTTTAGCGTTATTTGGTACAACAACTCCACGAACACTTAGGTGTAACTCTAGTTACCGAATTGTACCAAATAACGTTACAGATGAGTATGGGGGTTATTACAACTCCACGAACACCTAGGTGTAACTCTAGTTACTGAATTTGTAACCACCATACTCATCTGTAGCGTTTTTTGGTACAACAACTCC
>NW_013895191.1:0-321 GCF_000517525.1 Limulus polyphemus
ATATCTAATATAAAACACGTTACAACAACACCGACAGCCGTAACAAAAACATTTACTATTACACCTGTTACTAGCTATATCTCTGATATAAAACACGTTACAACAACACTGACAGCCGTAACAAAAACATTTACTCTTACACCTGTTACAAGCTATATCTCTAATATGAAACATGTTACAACAACACCGACAGCCGTAACAAAAACATTTACTATTACACCTGTTATTAGCTATATCTCTAATATAAAACACGTTACAACAACGGCCGACAGCCGTAACAAAAACATTTACTATTACACCTGTTACTAGCTATATCTCTAA
>NW_013895192.1:0-264 GCF_000517525.1 Limulus polyphemus
TTTTGAAAAAAATAGTTTTTCCTTATATTTCAATACAATGATGCCATTGATGCAAGACTTTCAAAATGGATATCCTTTCATCAAAATTACCAATAGTTATTTCATAATCTGTTTTCAAAATTTCGGTTATCTTCGATTTTACTGTTTTTTCTTTCCTGTTATGTTGTAAACAAAGATGAGCTTTAAAAAGAAGATTATTCAAACAAAATCTCAGCATCTAAAAGGCCATAACGTCTTATTATTAAATAGACTCCACCTTTTCGA
>NW_013895193.1:0-259 GCF_000517525.1 Limulus polyphemus
TTGTTAAATCTTGTGTCTTCTTATTGACAGTACACAGTATCGTTAAATCTTGTGTCTTCTTATTGACAGTACATAGTATTGTTAAATCTCGTGTCTTCTTATTGACAGGACATATTATTGTTAAATCTTGTGTTTTCTTACTGACAGTACACATTATCGTTGAATATTGTTTCTTCTTATTGACAGTACACAGTTTTGTTAAATCTTGTGTCTTCCTATTGAAAGTACACAGTATCGTTAAATCTTGTGTCTTCTTATT
>NW_013895194.1:0-263 GCF_000517525.1 Limulus polyphemus
AATGCCTTCCCATCGAATTCCTGTGGCTTCCTTCGTACTAGATCATCCCTATTGCTGACACTCATGTCTGGAAAGCGACTTCTGGCAGGACTGAATATGTCTGCATTAGGGTTTAGCTGCGGGGTCTGGAAGGGACTTCCCGTTGTCTGGGTCTGATTAGATCCATGGCTAGTATATTCTCCCTATGTAAAAGACAGTAAATCGCCCTTTAATGTATTTAATTCACTTTGAAATTTACTAATCTTTTCCATTTGTACTTCATG
>NW_013895195.1:0-258 GCF_000517525.1 Limulus polyphemus
TATACAGTATCCCCCGAGTAACTCAGCTTTACTCTTGATTAGGTAATATCTTATACAGTAGCCCCCGAATAACTGAGCTTTACTCTTGATTAGGTAATATCTTATTCAGTAGCCCCGAGTAACTCAGTTTTACTCTTGATTATGTAATATCTTATACAGTAGCCCCGAGTAACTCAGTTTTACTCTTGATTAGTTAATATCTTATACAGTAGCCCAGTGTAACTAAGTTTTACTTTTGATTAGGTAATATATCATAGA
>NW_013895196.1:0-260 GCF_000517525.1 Limulus polyphemus
AGAAGAGAGACTAACAACAGTGGCAAGAAGTACAAATGGAAAACATTAGTAAATTTAAAAGCGAATTAGATACATTAAAGGACGACTTTTTGTCTCTTACACAAGGAGGATACATTGACCATCGACTTAATCAGCCCCAGACAATGGCAAGCCCCTTACAGAGCCCGCAGCTAAACCCTAATGTGGACATATTCAGTCCCGTTAGAAGTCACATCCCAGATATGAATGTCAGTAACAGAAGTGATCCAGTGCGAAGGAAG
>NW_013895197.1:0-263 GCF_000517525.1 Limulus polyphemus
GGGAAGAAGATACGTCCCGTAAAATTAAGAGACTTTGTTGAATTGTAATTTTGTGTTTGTAATTCTGTACAGTTAATTAAGTTATTGTTAATTGTTATTGGTTTATTGTAAGTGCCAATTTTTCGGGACGAACAATACTAAGGAGGGGGCAGTGTTGCGTCTTCGAGGTCACGTGACTGGTGTGGCGCCACCTATTTTCTAGAACTATCCTGTACCTTGGCGAATGCTCTATTATTTGCTAGATATAGGGTAGTCTGGTATAT
>NW_013895198.1:0-480 GCF_000517525.1 Limulus polyphemus
CTTATATGATTAACTGGCTAAACTTGATTATCCAGGATTAATATAGAATTTCATCCAAAATGTCTAGATATCCATAGGTTCGAACTGCTAACAAGGACAACCGGTCAGCCACATACATAACCTTTATGATTAACTGGCTAAAGTTGATTATCCAGGATTAATATAGAATTTAATCCGAAATGTCTAGATATCCATAAGTTAGAACTGCTAACAAGGACAACCGGTCAGCCACATACATAACCTTTATGATTAACTGGCTAAAGTTGATTATCCAGGATTAATATAGAATTTAATCCAAAATGTCTAGATATCCATAGGTTCGAACTGCTAACAAGGACAACCGGTCAGCCACATACATAACCTTTATGATTAACTGGCTAAAGTTGATTATCCAGGATTAATATAGAATTTAATCCGAAATGTCTAGATATCCATAAGTTAGAACTGCTAACAAGGACAACCGGTCAGCCACATACATAA
>NW_013895199.1:0-265 GCF_000517525.1 Limulus polyphemus
GGTCAATCTATCCTCCTTGTGTAACACACAACAAATCGTTCTTTAACGTATCTAATTCGCTTTTAAATTTACTGATGTTTTCCATTTGTACTTCTTGCCACTGTTGTTGACTTTCCTCCAACTGTTGGATACTTTCTTCCTGTTTCCTTTCTTGTTTTTCTTGTTTCTTTTCTTTTTCCTTCCAACCACTGCTGTAATTTCTCTTCTTGTTTCTTTTCTTTTTCCTTCCTACAACTTGCTGTAATCTCTCTTCTTGTTTATTTTC
>NW_013895200.1:0-263 GCF_000517525.1 Limulus polyphemus
TAACACTGTAATGGAATTAAACAGTCAGAGTGAGTAGTTTAATTATTGTAACACTGTGATGGAATTAAACAGACAGTTAGAGTGAGAAGTTTAATTATTGTAACACTGTGGTGGAATTAAACAGACAGAGGGAGTAGTTTAATTATTGAAAACTGTGATGGAATTAAACAGACAGTTAGAGTGACTAGTTTAATTACTGAAACACTGTGATGGAATTAAACAGACAGTTAGAGTGAGTAGTTTAATTACTGAAACACTGTGAT
>NW_013895201.1:0-261 GCF_000517525.1 Limulus polyphemus
CCTAATGGTTAGATGAACAATGTTTGGTATTGGCTAATGGTTAGATGAACAGTGTTTGGTATTGCTTAATGGTTAGATGAACAATGTTTGGTATTGGCTAATGGTTAGATGAACAGTGTTTGGTATTGCCTTATGGTTAGATGAACAATGTTTGGTATTGGCTAATGGTTAGATTAATAATATTTGCTAATGGCTAATCGTTAGATAAATAATGTTTCTCATAAAATAGTAACAATGTTTGGTATTGACTAATGATGAGAC
>NW_013895202.1:0-262 GCF_000517525.1 Limulus polyphemus
CCCAAGAAAATGTCATTTGTTCCAGAAAGAGGTGCTTTACTTAGGCCACATTGTTAGTGAGAATGGTGTACAAACTGATCCTGATAAAGTGAAAGCAGTGCATGACTGGCCAACACCGGACAATGTGGGAGAGCTAAGAAGTTTCATGGGACTCTGTACTTACTACCGCAAATTTGTGAAGGACTTTGCAACTATAGCTGCTCCACTACATGAGTTTGACTAAAAAGGCCAAAAGTTTAATGGACAGTTTCTGCCAGCATTC
>NW_013895203.1:0-558 GCF_000517525.1 Limulus polyphemus
CAACGAACGTTCATAACAAAATTCGAGAAGATTCCTACCAAAAAAAACGAAGTACTGGTAAAAAACGCAAAACCTGCTATAACTCCTTTAAAACGCAGAGTAGGAAGGTGAAACTTCGCATTATACTGTGGAACGAACTAGTGAATATACAAATCAAATTTGGTTAAGATCCGTCAATCTAGAACCCTCTGATGGCAAGAAATCTATAACAGAGCAATATCAAAAAGCTTCACTGCAGTACACATACTCTTTCAGAAAGCCAACGACTTTTCTGGTCCATTTTGTTACTACTCTACAGAAATGATAATACAAAACTAGAACTTTGCATGTAAATACGCAAGTACGCAACGAACGTTCATAACAAAATTCGAGAAGATTCGTCCAAAATGAACGAAGTACTGGTACAAAACGCAAAACCTCTTATAACTCCTTTAAAACGCATAGTTGGAAGGTGGAAACTTCGCATGATACTGTGGAACGAAGTAGTGAATCTACAAATCAAATTTGGTTAAGATCCGTCAATCTAGAACCCTCTGATAGCAAGACATCTATAACAGA
>NW_013895204.1:0-262 GCF_000517525.1 Limulus polyphemus
AGTTAAGAAGTTTCTTGGGACTCTGTACTATTACCAGAAGTTCGTGAAGGACTTTGCAACTATAGCTGCTCTACTACATGATTTGACGAAAAAAGGGCCAGAAGTTTGAATGGACAGTTTCTTGCCAGCATGCTTTCAAGACATTGAAAGAAAAATTGGCCTCAGCTCCACTTTTAAAGCTTCCAAATCCCTCACTGCCGTACATACTGGATTGTGATGCTAGTAATGTCGGAATTGGAGGAGTGTTGTCTCAGAAAGTGGG
>NW_013895205.1:0-407 GCF_000517525.1 Limulus polyphemus
AAACAATTTTGGATCTTGAACATTTCATTACAGTACATGTTGCCACATCTAGTTATTGAGGTTAAGTATATTATATTATATGACATTACAGTCCACGTTGCCACTTCTAAATATTGAGGTTAAGTATATTATATAAACATACCATTACAGTATACGTTTCCATATCTAGTTATTGAGGCTAATTAAATTATCATGTCATTACAGTTCACGTTGCAACATATAGTTATTGAGGTTAAGTATTTTATATTAACATATCATTACAGAAACGTTGCCACATCTAGTTATTGAGGTTAAGTATATTATATAAACATGCCATTACAGTCCACGTTGCTATATCTAGTTATTGAGGCTAATTATATTAACATGTCATAACAGTCCCACTTTGCCATATCTAATATTGAGGCTAA
>NW_013895206.1:0-263 GCF_000517525.1 Limulus polyphemus
TTAATGAGGTATGACCCAGCTTATGGCTTAAAACCTGAATAAATTATATAAAGAATGAGCAATATAAGTGAGGTATAGCCCAGCTTATCGCTTAAAACCGGAATAAATTTGATAAAGAATGAGCAATATGAGTGAGGTATGACCCAGTTTATGACTTAAAACCGGAATAAATTAGATAAAGAATGAGCAATATAAGTGAGGTATAACCTAACTTATGGCTTAAAACCTGAATTAATTAGATAAAGAATGAGCAATATAAGTGA
>NW_013895207.1:0-275 GCF_000517525.1 Limulus polyphemus
TGTTTGTTTAAGACCGACTGGATTAAATAGGACCCAATAGCTAGTATCGTTCTATGACCCACTGTTGACTTTAGTCTGCAGCCAATGTGTTAATTAACTCATATATTTACAACATATCTACATGTGTTTGTTTAAGATCGACTGGATTAAATAGGACGCAATAGCTATTATCGTCCTATGATCCACTGTTGAATTTAGTTTGCATCAAGTTTGTTAATTAACTCATATATTTACAACATATCTACACGTGTTTGTTTAAGACCGACTGGATTAAA
>NW_013895208.1:0-264 GCF_000517525.1 Limulus polyphemus
TTCTGTGTACTGTCAATAAGAAGACACAAGATTTAACGATACTGTGTACTGTCAATAAGAAGACACAAAATTTAACGATACTATGTACTTTTAATAAGAAGACACAATATTTAACAAAACTGTGTACTGTCAATAAGTAAACACACGATTTAACAATACTGTGTACTATCAATAAAAAACACAAGATTTAACGATACTGTATACTGTCAAAATAAAGACACAAGATTTAACGATACTGTGTACTGTCAATAAGAAGACACAAGA
>NW_013895209.1:0-637 GCF_000517525.1 Limulus polyphemus
TGTAGTTACGTTAAACAACACCATAATACAATGTTATTAACTTAACGTAGCACCACAACACCATAATACAATGTTATTAACTTAACGTAGCACCACAACACCATAATACAATGTTATTAACTTAATGTAGCACCACGAGATGTTATTTACCTAACGTAACTACACAACACCATAATACAATGTTATTAACTTAAGGTGCTACATTAAGTTAATAACATTGTATTATGGTGTTGCATTCTCTTAGTAACAGCTTGATTATTATTGTTTGTTATTAAGCACAGAGCTACACAATGGGCTATCTGTTCTCTGCTCACCACGGGTATCGAAACCAGGTTTCTAGCGTTATAAGTCCGCAGACATACCGCTGTGCCACTGGGTGGGGGGGGGGGCGTAACAGCTTGATGGAATCAAATCCAAGTGGATACGTGATGGTTAGAAAGAGGACTTGTATTTTACATAATGTTATTGTTATCGTAGCATGTAATCTAATTACTCTGTTACGTGGGTAATTGTTACCGTAGCATGTAATCTAATGACTGTTACGTGGGTAATTGTTACCGTAGCATGTAATCTAATGACTGTTACGTGGGTAATTGTTACCGTAGCATGTAATCTAATGACTGTTACGTGGGTAATT
>NW_013895210.1:0-409 GCF_000517525.1 Limulus polyphemus
GCATTAAAGGAATACTTATTTAAAAGAGTAAAATAGAAATTAAGACTTTTAACTTATCTTATAACAAGTCACCTGGTGTAATGTTTTCATTTATCACGCAAATCTAACGAGAACAAAAAATATAGATTGAGTATAAATGTAAAATATTTATTTATCCAGTTCAAATAAAATGTTTCAGCCAATTTCTTACTTCATTTCTGTTCAAGTTGTTAAATCAATTTTCATACAGAATCTATATACTTTCTCTATATATTTTTTCACCATCTCTTATGGCTTTTTACTTTTAACCTCTCTAATTAAGATTTGAAATAAAAAGCTGAAAATATTTTATGTTTATTCTACTGATGTCTTTTTAAACCTACGGACGCAAAATAACTTGTAAGATTAAACAATTAAGAACTCATTCTCC
>NW_013895211.1:0-262 GCF_000517525.1 Limulus polyphemus
AATGATTAGTAATGATAAAAATATTGTTTATGGATTTAAAACTTTTGTACTAAATTATACTTCTTGATGATGAGTAATGGTATAATATTTTTTATAAATTTAAAACTTCTATACTAAAGCAGACTTCTTGATGATGAGTAATGGTAAAAATATTGTCTAATAAATTTAGAACTTTTATACTAACGCAGAATATTGTCTTATGGAATTAAAACTTTTACACTAACGCAGACTTGTTGATTATGAGTAATGGTAAAAATATTGT
>NW_013895212.1:0-263 GCF_000517525.1 Limulus polyphemus
ATTTGTATTCACCTGGATATGGGCCCGGCATGGCCAGGTGGTTAAGGCACTCGACTCGCAATCTGAGGGTCGCGGGTTCGAATCCCCGTCACACCAAACATGCTTGCCCTTTTAGCCGTGGGGGCGTTATAATGTTGGCGGTGGGTGGTGATGACTAGTTCCCTTCCCTCTAGTCTT
This sequence comes from Limulus polyphemus, assembly GCF_000517525.1. Taxonomy (NCBI): domain Eukaryota; kingdom Metazoa; phylum Arthropoda; class Merostomata; order Xiphosura; family Limulidae; genus Limulus; species Limulus polyphemus. The sequence continues at coordinate 178 of NW_013895212.1, forward strand.
ACACCGCTAAATTAGGGACGGCTAGCGCAGATAGCCCTCGTGTAGCTTTGCGCGAAATTCAAAAACAAACAAGCACCTCGATATTG
>NW_013895213.1:0-262 GCF_000517525.1 Limulus polyphemus
GTGTATTAAGTACAGAATGGATATTCGATATCAAGTGTAGGATGGATAATCGGTATTAAGTATAGGATGGATATTCGGTATTGAGTACAGGATGGATATTCGGTATTAAGTATAGGATGGATATTCGGTATTAAGTACAGGATGGATATTCGGTATTAAATATAGGATGGAAATTCAGCATTAAGTACAGAATGGATATTCGATATTAAGTATAGGATGGATATTCGGTATTAAGTATAGGGTGGATATTGCTTTGTCTGTT
>NW_013895214.1:0-263 GCF_000517525.1 Limulus polyphemus
TAGTATAGCTTTATCTTGTGAGTTACTTTATGTATATTGCAGATACTGTTGTATAGTTTTATCTTGTCAGTTACTTTATATATGTTAAAGATACTGTTAAGATTAAAAATACTTTTGTTTATATCAAAAAATCTCAAATTTCATTTGTTTAATTTCTAAAACCTCCTAAATACATTTCAAGGGTTTGTTTTCAATAAAACTATATATTTTGTCTGTTATTTTTACCACCCTAATTCTATACAAGGTTAGTGAATTTGACTGAC
>NW_013895215.1:0-394 GCF_000517525.1 Limulus polyphemus
CGGAACGATTGTTGATATCCACATCTTTCGGAAAAAACATGTTTGGGAACGGTTGTTGATATCCACATCTTTCAGAAAAAACATGTTTGGGAACGATTGTTGATATCCACATCTTTCGGAAAAAACATGTTTGGGAACGATTGTTGATATCCACATCTTTCAGAAAAAACATGTTTGGGAACGGTTGTTGATATCCACATCTTTCAGAAAAAACATGTTTGGGAACGGTTGTTGATATCCACATCTTTCAGAAAAAACATGTTTGGGAACGGTTGTTCCACATCTTTCAGAAAAAACATGTTTGGGAACGGTTGTTCCACATCTTTCAGAAAATAAAATGTTTGAGGCAGTCCGACAACTCAGTTGATTCAAGCTCTCCGTTTTTTTTTGTTTT
>NW_013895216.1:0-263 GCF_000517525.1 Limulus polyphemus
GATCACTGACTATGACAATGTTCTTCTCTCTGCGGTCACTGACTATGATAATGTTCTTCTCTCTGTAGTCACTGACTACGATAATGTTCTTCTCTCTGTGGTCACTGACCATGATAATGTTATCCTCTCTGCGGTCACTGACTATGATAATGTTCTTCTCTCTGCGATCACTGACTATGACAATGTTCTTCTCTCTGCGGTCACTGACTATGATAATGTTCTTCTCTCTGTAGTCACTTACTATGATAATGTTCTTCTCTCTG
>NW_013895217.1:0-264 GCF_000517525.1 Limulus polyphemus
GTAGCTACCGCTACCATCAGGAGTAAAACCTGTAGCTTCCGTTACCACCAGGAGTAAAAACCTATAGCTTCCGCTACCATCAGGAGTAAAAACCTAAAACTTCTGCTATCATCAGGAGTAAAAACCTGTAGCTTCCGCTACCATCAGTAGTAAAAACCTGTAGCTTCCGCTACCATCAGTAGTAAAAACCTGTAGCTACCGTTACCATCAGGAGTAAAAACCTATAGCTTCCGTTACCATCAGGAGTAAATACCTGTAGCTTCC
>NW_013895218.1:0-264 GCF_000517525.1 Limulus polyphemus
AGGTGTTTATGGAGTAGTTGTACCAAACAAGGTTAAAGACGAGTATAGTGGTTATAAATTCGGTAACTATAGTTACACCTATTTCTTCATGGAGTAGTTGTACTGAGAAAGGCTAAAGATGAGTATGGTGGTTATAAATTCTGTAACTACAGTTTCACCTAAGTGTTCATGGAGTAATTGTACCAAGTAAGGCTAAAGATGAATATGGTGGTTATAAATTCGGTAACTAGAGTTACACCTAGGTGTTTATTAAGTAGTTGTACC
>NW_013895219.1:0-263 GCF_000517525.1 Limulus polyphemus
TAGGTGTTCATGGAGTAGTTGTGCCAAGTAAGGCTAAAGATGAGTATGGTGGCTATAAATTGGGTAACAGGAGTTACACGTAGGTATTCGTGGAGTTGTTGTACCAGATAACGCTAAAGATGAGTATGGTTGTTATAAGTTCGGTAACTATAGTTACACCTAGGTTTTCATGGAGTAGTTGTACCAAGTAAGGCTAAAGATGAGTATGGTGGTTATAAATTCGGTAACTAGAGTTACACCTAAGTGTTCATGGAGTAGTTGTA
>NW_013895220.1:0-263 GCF_000517525.1 Limulus polyphemus
GCCACTACATGTTCGTTTTCGCCCACTTTCTGAGACAACACTCCTCCAATTCCGACATTACTAGCCTCACAATCCAATATGTATGGCAGTGAGGGATCTGGAAGCTTTAAAAGTAGAATGGAGGTCAATTTGTCCTTCAATGTCTTGAAAGAATACTGGCAAGAAACTGTCCATTCAAACTTTTGACTTTTTTAGTCAAATCATGTAGTGGAGCAGCTATAGTTGCAAAGTCCATCACAAACTTCCGGTAATAGGTACCCAAG
>NW_013895221.1:0-263 GCF_000517525.1 Limulus polyphemus
TTTTTGGTCCTTTTTACACTAGATATTTTCAACTTTGATAACGGTCTTTTCAATCCTTCATCCAACAGATTTTGGTGGATTTGATTACGGTCTTTTTAGTCCTTCTTACACTAGATTTTGTCGACTTTGATAACGGTCTTTTTAGTCCTTCTTAAATTAGATTTTATCGACTTTGATAACGGTCTTTTTAATCCGTCTTACACTAGATGTTTTCCACTTTGATAACGGTCTTTTTAGACCTTCTTACAGTAGAGTTTGTTAAC
>NW_013895222.1:0-262 GCF_000517525.1 Limulus polyphemus
TATGTGTAATTTAAATGAAGACAGCATATTGTTCAGTGTTGGGGAGTGCTGTTTGATGTGGGGGGGGTTCTTTGATCAATAATTCCAGGTCAGTATTAGACTTGCATAGGATAGAGAAATTTGATAGTATAGGTTGATGTCCTGTTTCTTCACAATGTTGGCGTATAGAGGAAACACAGGGGTTATTCACTTTTTCTTTTTGCGTTTTGATGCAAATTCCCATATGTTCATAGGCTCTGATTTTTAAATGGCGTTTGGTTTT
>NW_013895223.1:0-263 GCF_000517525.1 Limulus polyphemus
TATTTACAGAATTCGAACATTACAAATCATTTAACTTCAGTGGACTCTCATTGGACATTAGTACATTTACGAAAACATTACCTAACTTCAACGGTGGAAAACTTGGCGTGTGTGGCTGGTGAATAACGAAGGACAAAGCTAGCTAGCTTCCCGTTAAGCGAATCGTACCTACATTAACTCGGTCATCGTGAACCCTCGATAAGATATCAAGGAAATTCCAGACTAGAAAGAATACTTTAGATTGTTTGTAAGTTTGTAAAACT
>NW_013895224.1:0-263 GCF_000517525.1 Limulus polyphemus
TCCTCTGTCCATCCGTTCATCTCTGCCAGTAGCTCGAATTGTGCTCTATATGCTTCCTACTGTGCCTTCCCATCGTATTCCTGTGGCTTCCTTCGCACTGGATCACTCCTATTACTGACATTCATATCTGGGATGTGACTTCTAGCGGGACTGAATATGTCTGCATTAGGGTTTAGATGCGGGATCTGTAAGGGGCTTGCCATTGTCTGGGGCTGATTAAGTCGATGGTCAATGTATCCTCCTTATGTAACACACAACAAATC
>NW_013895225.1:0-263 GCF_000517525.1 Limulus polyphemus
TACCTAATATGTGATGTTTAATCTCTTGAAATAACAGCAAGGTACCTAATATATTATGTATAATCCCTTAAAATAACAGTAAGGTACCTAATATGTGATGTTTAATCTCTTGAAATAACAGTAAGGTACATAATATGTGATGTTTAATCTCTTGAAATAACAGTAAGGCACCTAATATGTGATGTTTAATCTCTTAAAATAACAGTAAGGTACATAATATGTGATGTTTAATCTCTTGAAATAACAGTATGGTACATAATATG
>NW_013895226.1:0-282 GCF_000517525.1 Limulus polyphemus
GAAAGTACACAGTATTGTTAAATCTTGTGTCTTCTTACTGAGAGTACACAGTATTGTTAAATCTTGTGTCTTCTTATTGACAGTACACAGTATTGTTAAATCTTGTGTCTTCTTATTGATAGTACACAGTATCGTTAAATCTTGGTCTTCTTATTGACAGTACGCAGTATCGTTAAATATTTTGTCTTCTTATTGACAGTACACAATATCGTTAAATCTTGTGTCTTCTTATTGACAGTACACAGTATCGTTAAAACTTGTGTCTTCTTATTGACAGTAACA
>NW_013895227.1:0-263 GCF_000517525.1 Limulus polyphemus
AAACTCAACTTTTTTAAAATATGTAAGATGGCGTTACGTGTAGTTTCAACAATGATGATAACAATAATAACAATAATTGACTAAGAAAATGTATTTATATTTAACATTATAGTTGTAATTTAAAGAATGAAGCTTTAATGCTTAAGATGACATTAACCAATACCTGCATTTAAATACTGTCCAAACATTCAGTTCCATTCAAGTTTATTTACATATTAGATAATATAATATGTTATATATAAGTAATACATTTTAACTACTAT
>NW_013895228.1:0-263 GCF_000517525.1 Limulus polyphemus
CGAGCATGTTTGATGTGACGGGGATTCGAACCCACGACCCTCATATTGCGAGTCGAGCGCCCTAACCACCTGGCCATGCCGGGCCTTACCAAAATATAAGCGCGTGTCACTGCAGGCTTAACTTAGCATCTGTTGTACTAGAATATAAACATATATATGTCACCTCAGGCTTAACTTGGCGTCATGTTTTACCAGAATATATACACACATGTCATCGCAAGTTTAACATGTTTTACCAGAATGTAAACAAATATCACCGCAGA
>NW_013895229.1:0-263 GCF_000517525.1 Limulus polyphemus
GAATTTTACCAGAAATTATCAAACAAGCAAATATGTAACAATACTTATCATTGTACTCATAATTATATCTTACTTAGCTTAAGTATATGTTATATGCAAATACATATTGTTGTATATTTCTAACGTTGCAATTCAAATGTTGGTTAGAGAGAGTTCCAGGTGTTACTGATAACATACAGATAACAAGGTTTAACAACGTAGGTCTAGAATACTTATGTGACGTAAAGTTTTCTCGTATATTGGAAGCTAGCTTATAAATACGA
>NW_013895230.1:0-260 GCF_000517525.1 Limulus polyphemus
TTGTATAATAGCAGAGGAACCTAACTGTTGATTTTTATATTTTAATGCTTTCTTCTTCCCATTGTATAATAGCAGAGTAACCTAACTGTTGATTTTTATTATTTTAATCGCTCTTCTTCCCATTGTATAATAGCAGAGTAACCTAACTGTTGATTTTTATATTTTAATGGCTCTTCTTCCCATTGTATAATAGCAGAGGAACCTAACTGTTGATTTTTTATATTTTAATGGCTCTTCTTCCCATTGTATAATAGCAAGTA
>NW_013895231.1:0-262 GCF_000517525.1 Limulus polyphemus
ATGATAAGGTAAAACACCACTTCAGACCCAGTCTTTTATTTACGACTAATAGATGATAAGGTAGAACACTACGTGAGACTCGGTCTTTGATTTCAGACTAATCAATGATAAGATAAAACACCACGTGAGACCCAGTCTTTGATTTAAGACTCATAAATGATAAGGTAAAACACCACTTCAGACCCAGTCTTTGATTTAAGACTAATAGATGATAAGGTAGAACACCACGTGAGACTCGGGCTTTGATTTCAGACTAATCAAT
>NW_013895232.1:0-263 GCF_000517525.1 Limulus polyphemus
CTCATTCATAAATAAAAACCACAACTTAACCATTACAGCTCATTCATAAATAAAAACCACAACTTAACCATTACAGCTCATTCATAAATAAAAACCACAACTTAACCATGATAGCTCATTCATAAATAAAAACCACAACTTAACCATGACAGCTTAGCAAACAAAATGCTAATTATGCAATAAGAATAACATCCGTCTGAATTTGTTGTGATTGTATATTTAAATAGACGATCAAATCTGCTCACCTAACGACGGACTAACTG
>NW_013895233.1:0-263 GCF_000517525.1 Limulus polyphemus
GGTCTAATAACTACTATTAACTAAATCTTGGTCTAATAACTATTATTAACTAAATGTTGGTCTAATAACTACTATTAACTAAATGTTGGTTTAATATCTATTATTAACTACATGTTGGTCTAATAACTATTATTAACTACATGTAGGTCTAATAACTACTATTAACTACATGTTGATCTAATATCTACCATTAACTACATGTTGGTCTAATAACTACTAATAACTACAAGTTGGTGTGATAACTATTATTAACTAAATGTTGG
>NW_013895234.1:0-279 GCF_000517525.1 Limulus polyphemus
ATTAATCAATATAACAACAATACAGGACAGCTAGTGTAAATTAGTAGAACAACAATACAGGACAGCTAGTGTAAATCAGTATAACAACAATACAGGATAGCTAGTGGAAATCAGTATAACAACAATACAGGACAGCAAGTGTTAATCAATATAACAACAAAACAGGACAGCAAGTGTTAATCAATATAACAACAATACAGGACAGCTAGTGTAAATCAGTATAACAACAATACAGGATAGCTAGTGTAAATCAATATAACAACTGTATTGGGACAGCTA
>NW_013895235.1:0-263 GCF_000517525.1 Limulus polyphemus
AGTACCGCTTGGCAAGAAGCCTATCATACTCCTCCACCTTCACGCAAGACAATTTATCGCATAAGGGATAAATTTGAAACTCTAGGTTCAGTGTGTAATGCTCCAAATTCTGGACGTCCTAAGACTTCCATGACTGAGGAAAATAAAATGTTGGTGGCTATGACATTTGTGAACAGTCCAAGGAAGTCCACACGACGCGCTTCGCAACAACTTTCAATACCAAGAACATCACTGAGACGCCTAATGGATAAGCTGAAATTAAT
>NW_013895236.1:0-263 GCF_000517525.1 Limulus polyphemus
CCTGGAACAACGTTGTGTTCTTGTCCACGAAACCCGAGGAATAAAGTGGCAAGAGTCCTTCCTCCAATATTTCGACGTATTTCGCAAAATTTATGTTGCCAACGCACTCCACTAAGCTCGATTTCCCACCAACCCAAACAGCTCCCCAAATCATCATGCTGAAACCACCATGCTTCACAATTGGCTGCAATCTGTTGAGCCAAAACTCTTGGTGAGGCATTCTTCAGACCTATATCCTTCCACTGTCCGAAAATTGAGCGAAT
>NW_013895237.1:0-263 GCF_000517525.1 Limulus polyphemus
ATATTAATTACTCGAACGTACTTGACAAAAAATAATATAAAGATACTACAGGGATGTCAACAGCACCCGCTACTAACAGTGTTTTGTATGTGTGTTTGAAAGGAATATCTCGATTGACTTTCCCATTTTATAATACATCCACAGCTGGATGTGCGGATCACGTTCAGCGCCATCTTGAAACCTGGATCCTTCAATTATACATTTCCTTACACAAAAGTTTAGGTCACGCCCGTCCCACAATGTATTGTATAAACTATAAGGGT
>NW_013895238.1:0-263 GCF_000517525.1 Limulus polyphemus
GAACTATATTACGTCCAGCACAGAGGTACCAAGGTTGGTACAGTCATCTGGATTCAAGGCCAGAAAAGTTTGAGGGACTTTGCTGGCACTGTAAGAAACCTGGGCACAAGAGAGCTCAATGCTGGCAACTTCAACACAGGGGAGATGATACAGTAGGAAAGGCTGTTGCAACTGTGGAGAGCAAGGACATATGAGGAGCCAGTGTAAGAAGAATACCACCAATAAGTCAGCTTCGGGAAACCAGTAGTGGTTGGTGCTGAGGG
>NW_013895239.1:0-262 GCF_000517525.1 Limulus polyphemus
AGAGATCTTTTTATCAAAATTCCAAATAGTTATTTGATAATCTCTTATCAAAATTTCGGTTAGTGTGATTTTACTGTTGTTTTTGTTTTTTTGTCTTCAATTATATTATAAACAAAGAAGAGCTTTAAGAATAATATCATTCAAACAAAATTACCACTATAAAAGGCCATGAAGTCTTCTTATAAAATAAATTCCACCGTTTGATTTGTTTTTACTCTGGGTTAGCGAAAGTTCATTTTTTTAGTATTTATAGTGACATAAT
>NW_013895240.1:0-262 GCF_000517525.1 Limulus polyphemus
ATATTTGTGTTACTACAATAATTAAATAAACGTGTAGAATGTAATTTATGCATATTTGTGTTACTACAATAATTAAATAAACGTGTAGAATGTAATTTATGCGTATTTGTGTTACTACAATAATTAAATAAACGTGTAGAATGTAATTTATGCGTATTTGTGTTACTACAATAATTAAATAAACGTGTAGAATGTAATTTATGCGTATTTGTGTTACTACAATAATTAAATAAACGTGTAGAATGTAATTTATGCATATTTA
>NW_013895241.1:0-262 GCF_000517525.1 Limulus polyphemus
TTAAAACTATACACTACAATACTGTGATTGAAACTATACGCCTTAGGACTAGATTGAAACAATACGCTTCAGGACTATGATTGAATCTATACGAATTAGGACTAAATTGAAACTATACGCTTCAGGACTGTGATTGAAACTATATACTCCAATACTGTGATTAATTAATTAGCCTTAGGATTAATTTGAAACTATACGCCTTAAGACAGTGATTGAAACTATACGCTTTAGGGCTATGATTGAAACTAAACGTTTTAGAACC
>NW_013895242.1:0-263 GCF_000517525.1 Limulus polyphemus
TGCAAGACAATGCATGTGGGTTATCATAGTTTGAATTATAACTATAATTTGGATGGGAATAACCTTAACAATGTTATGAAGGAAAGGGATCTTGGTGTAATAATCGATCAATCTCTAAAGCCATCCAAGCAGTGTGCTGTTAGTAATGTAGGTCAAATAGGATTTTAGGTTGTATCTACAGAAATATTGAATACAAGTCTAAAGAGGTTATAATTTCATTGTACAGGTCACTGGTTAGACCACATTTGGAATATTGTGTTCAG
>NW_013895243.1:0-259 GCF_000517525.1 Limulus polyphemus
AAATAGAAATGACGAAGTATCACGATGGGAACACTTTCTTCATGAAGTAATAAAAAATATCTTCTATGTGTTATCTATAAAAGTCGTTAACATTTTGAAAATTCGGGCGATTTTTCTGTTATTGTGTTGGCTCAACTTGTTAAGTAGACTATATTCTTTACTAATAGGTGTTTTCTTTTTACCGTAACGTTTTATTTTCCCCACTTTCTCCTTTATCATTTTAAAGAAATATCAATATTGTAGGCCACGCAATAATATA
>NW_013895244.1:0-263 GCF_000517525.1 Limulus polyphemus
ATGCAGCATAACCTTGAACAACAAATAAAGGCACGGTAAGTTTCAGACAGAAACGTTTGCTTACAATAAACAACCTTGTAGGCTTAGCTCAGCAATGGGATCAGTTAAACCAGCTGGATATGCGAATGCAGCATAACCTTGAACAACAAATACAGGCACGGTAAGTTTCAGACAGAAACCTTTGCTCACAATAAACAACCTTGTAGGCTTAGCTCAACAATGGGATCAGTTAAACCAGCTGGGTATGCAAATGCAGCATAACC
>NW_013895245.1:0-263 GCF_000517525.1 Limulus polyphemus
AATTAACAATTAAATACGTTTTTGTTGAGATGTTACTAATAATAGTTTATGTACTAGTTAACAACTAAGTAAGTTTTTGTTGAGATGTCGCAATGTTTTATGTACTATTTAACAATCAAGTGAGTTTTTGTTGAGATGTCACAATGTTTTATGTACTAGTTAACAATTAAGTGAGTTTTTGTTCAGATGTCACAATGTTTTATGTACTAGTTAACAATTAAGTGAGTATTTGTTGAGATGTTACAAACAATGTTTTAATTACT
>NW_013895246.1:0-430 GCF_000517525.1 Limulus polyphemus
AGCGTTTTTTGGTATAGCAACTCCACGAACACCTAGGTGTAACTCTAGTTACCGAATTTATAACCACCATGCTCATCGTTAGCGTTATTTGGTACAACAACTCCACGAACACTTAGGTGTAACTCTAGTTACCGAATTTGTAACCAAGATTCTCGTCTTTAGCATAATTTATAACCACCATACTCTTCTTTACCCTTACTTAGTACAACTACTCCATGAACACCTAGGTGTTACTCTAGTTACAGAATTTATGACCACCAAACTCATCTTTAGCTCTACTTGGTACAACTATTCCATGAACACTTAGTTTTCACTAGAGTTACCGAATTTATAAACCCTATACTCATCTTTAGCGTTATTTGGTACAACAACTCCACGAACACCTAGGTGTAACTCTAGTTACCGAATTTGTAACCACCATACTCATATG
>NW_013895247.1:0-370 GCF_000517525.1 Limulus polyphemus
CCTGTCTGTATTGTAATATTACTGAATAATTCTTTGTAGATCACTAATAAACTTGAGGATTAGCAACTTGTCTTTGTAGTAATATTACAGAATAATTATCTGTAGATCACTAATAAACTTGAGGATTAGCAGTTTGTCTGTGTTGTAATATTACTAAACAATTCATTGTAGATAACTAATAAACTTAAGGATTAGCAATTTGTTTGTGTTGTAATATTACTGAACAATTTTCTGTAGATCACTATAAACTTCAGGAATAGCAATCTTTCTGTGTTGTAATATTACTGAACAATTCTCTGTAGATAACTAATAAACTTGAGGATTAGCAACCTGTCTGTGTTGTAATATTACTGAACAATTCTCTGTAGAT
>NW_013895248.1:0-504 GCF_000517525.1 Limulus polyphemus
GACAGTATAAAATATACAATTGACAGTATAAAATGTACAGTTGACAGTATAAAATGTACAGTTGACAGTATAAAATGTACAACTGACAGTATAAAATGTACAGTTGACAGTATAAAATATACAATTGACAGTATAAAATATACAATTGACAGTATAAAATGGACAGTTGACAGTATAAAATGTACAGTTGACAGTATAAAATGGACAGTTGACAGTATAAAATGTACAGTTGACAGTATAAAATGTACAATTCTTTTGATTAATACGTGGCTGTCTTTTGTCACGTGCTGCTGTGGGTGTTGCTAAAGGTCAAATGTTAACCTAACGTAACAACCTATAGAAAGGAGACTGTAAGCTTTAAAAATTGGTACAGATGACAAAGTGGACATTTCAGTTCAGCATCTATTCATTTTCTTTTAGGTTGAAAGCAACGACGAAGTCGTGTCGCTGTGATTTATCACATTTTGACGTTGACGTTGCTGTGAGCAACAGGCTGTGAGTGAT
>NW_013895249.1:0-263 GCF_000517525.1 Limulus polyphemus
AAATGATTCTTCACCAAATTTGAAATGTAGGTACACTTTAACGTTGCGTAGTAATATGCAGAGTTTTACCTTACTACTGTTTTTTTTAAAGGAGTTATGGAACGTTTTGCGTTTTGTACCAGTATTTCGTTCCATTTGGACGGATCTTCTCGAAATTTTTTCAAGAACGTTCGTTGCATACTTGTGTATTTACATGCAAAATTCTAGCTTTCTATTGTCATTTTTGCGACTTTTTGGTCGTTTTATGTTACTCTTTTATTCGC
>NW_013895250.1:0-262 GCF_000517525.1 Limulus polyphemus
AAGAAACCAAAAATAGTCGATTATCCAGAGGCATTGCAATGATTCTTAAGGGAAGGGGGTGAGCTATATAATAAATCTATGATTCGTCACCACAAGAAACCAAAAATGTCGATTATCCAGAAGCATTGCAATGATTCTTAAGGGGGAGGGGGTGAGCTATATAATAAATTTATGATTTCCTTTATTTTCTTTAACCGTTATGCTCTTAAGCCATTTATCTCACAGAGATGCCCCCCCCCCTCCCCAGTGGCACAGCGGTATG
>NW_013895251.1:0-865 GCF_000517525.1 Limulus polyphemus
CGTTAAATCTTGTGAACGATACTGTGTACTGTCAATAAGAAGACACAAGATTTAACGATACTGTGTACTGTCAATAAGAAGACACAAGATTTAACGATACTGTGTACTGTCAATAAGAAGACACAAGATTTAACGATACTGTGTACTGTCAGTAAGAAGAGACAATATTCGACGATAATGTGTACTGTCAGTAACAAAACACAAGATTTAACGATACTGTGTACTTTCACTAAGAAGACACAAGATTTAACGATACTGTGTACTGTCAATAAGAAGAAATACTGTGTACTCTAAATAAGAAGACACACGATTTAGCAAAACTGTGTACTATCCATAAAAAGACACAAGATTTGTTAAATCTTGTGTCTTCTTATTGAGAGTACACAGTATAGTTAAATCTTGTGTCTTCTTATTGACAATGCACAGTATCGTTAAATCTTCTGTCTTCTTATTGACAGTACTTAGTATCGTTAAATCTTCTGTCTTCGTACTGTCAATAAGAAGACAAGATTTAACAATACTATGTACTGTCAATAAGAAGACACAAGATTTAACGATACTGTGTACTGTCAATAAGAAAACATAAGATTTAACAATAATGTGTCCTGTCAATAAAGATACTGTGTACTGTCAATAAAAAGACACAAGATTTAACGATACTGTGTACTGTCAATAAGAAGACACAAAATTTAACGATACTGTGTACTCTCAATAAGAAGACACAATATTCAACGATAATGTGTACTGTCAATAAGAAGACACAAGATTTAACGATACCTCTTGTCAATAAGAAGACACAAGATTTATGTACACAGAATTGTTAAATCTTGTGTCTTCTTATTGACAGTACACAGTATCGTTAAAT
>NW_013895252.1:0-520 GCF_000517525.1 Limulus polyphemus
TGCGTTACACTGGTAAGATCATTAAAGAACACAGAGGGACAACTGGCACATTGGATTGGAAAGATAGACAGTATAATTATAATATTGAATATAGAAAATCCCATGGTAATGCTGATGGACTGAGTCGAAGAACCTGCGAAAAGGGCTGCAGACATTGCTGCAAAAGAGAGGTTGAACTAACCAGGTGTCATTAAGCTGAAATCAAGCCGACTGAAAGAGTTGAGGATGGTGAAGTGGAACCAAATATAGATATCAAAGCAGAACAGGAGAAAGACCAAGATTTGAAGCCAATAATTGAAATACCATCTTCAAGCTTCAACTGGTCCCATTGTGCCCAATAGTCCTTTGTCACAGGGCTTAGACTAGACAACTTCTACGAATCAGGGCACAAAACACTTGCTTTTAGAAAACCTTCTCCAAAGATGGGAAACTGCAGATGGGAAAGTGACGACGTGGCAAACGGTTATATCAAGAAAGTTACGGGAAGTCGTGTTGCGTTAATCCCATAGATACTGTAACA
>NW_013895253.1:0-264 GCF_000517525.1 Limulus polyphemus
ATCCCAGGCACCATTCTAGTAACCCTTTCCAACAATTCAATGTTCTTCCAAAGGTAAGGAGCCCAAGACTGAACACAATATTCCAAATGTGGCCTAACCAGTAACCTGTACAATTAAAATGTAACCTCTTTAGACTTGTATTCAATATTTCTGTAGGTACAACCTAAAATCCTATTTGCCCTACCACTAGCAACAGCACGTTGCTTGGATGGCTTTATGGACTGATCGACTATTACACCAAGATCCCTTACCTTCATAACAGTA
>NW_013895254.1:0-263 GCF_000517525.1 Limulus polyphemus
GTGGCATCATCCATATTATCTCCTGCAGCATCGTCCATATTACCTCCTGCAGCATCGTCCATATTACCTCCTGCAGCATCGTCCATATTACCTCCTGCGGTATCATTCATATTATGTCCTGCGGCATCATCCATATTACCTTTACACAGCATCATCCATATTACCTTTACACAGCATCATCCATATTACCTTTACACAGCATCATCCATATTACCTTTACACAGCATCTTCAATATTACCTTTACACAGCATCTTCAATATTT
>NW_013895255.1:0-262 GCF_000517525.1 Limulus polyphemus
CATAGGGTTACAAAACATTTTATTTAAGGCTATCCATAATTTGGTCTGTTCACTCAGTGTCATAGGGTTACAAAACATTTTATTTAAAGCTATCCATAATTCGGTGTGTTCACTCAGTGTCTTAGGGTTACAAAACATTTTATTTAAGGCTATCCACAAATTGGTTTGTTTATTCAATGATATAGGGTTAGAAAATATTTTATTTAAGGCTATCCACAATTTAGTTTGTTTATTCAATGATCTAGGGTTACAAAACATTTTA
>NW_013895256.1:0-262 GCF_000517525.1 Limulus polyphemus
AACAACTGACATAATTTGTACCTATGTACTTTGTTAAGTAACAACCAGTTTCGCATTTTATTCAGTACCAACTGACATAATTTGTACCTATGTACTTTATTAAGTAACAAGCTGTTTCGCATATTATTGAGCACCAACTGACATAATTTGTACCTATGTAGTTTGTTAAGTAACAACCAGCTTCGCATATTATTCAGCACCAACTGACATAATTTGTACCTATGTAGTTTGTTAAGTAACAACCAGCTTCGCATATTATTCA
>NW_013895257.1:0-263 GCF_000517525.1 Limulus polyphemus
TTATATATTCACATATTGTTTCATGAGAGACATGCAATTTCAGGGCCATTTCACAAGTGTGTTGCCTTGGGTTAGACTCAACAAGCATTTTCAGAACATCAATATCAATTCCAACATGTCGTCCCAGCCATCACTGTTTTTAAGGCTAAAGTCACCTGAACAAAAATTTGCTGAACCATCGTTGACACTTACGAATGTTCAAAACATTTCCATAAGCTTCTCTGATATTTTTTTGGCTACAGAGGCATTGTTTCCCTTCTTGT
>NW_013895258.1:0-414 GCF_000517525.1 Limulus polyphemus
AAGGGACTACTAAATATCCCAGTGGCACAGTGGTATGTCTGCGGGTTTACAACGCTAGAAGCCTGGTTTCGACATCCGTGGTGGGCAGAGCACAGATAGCCCATTGTATAGCTTTGTGCTTAAACTACAAACAAACTAAATATCTTAAGCAAAAAAAAAAAAAAGCAATAAAAACACAACTCTTGCACAAATACTGGTTGACACCAGTGGCTACAACAATATTTTGTACACAAATACTGGTTGACACCACTGGCTACAACAATAAAATATTGTTGTAGCCAGTGGTGTCAACCAGTATTTGTGTACAAAAGTATTTGTGTACAGTCAACCATATTGTAGTAGCCAGTGGTAAATATTGTTGTAGCCAGTGGTGTCAACCAGTATTTGTGTACAAAATTTATGTACATAAATACT
>NW_013895259.1:0-262 GCF_000517525.1 Limulus polyphemus
TGGGCAGAGCACAGATAGCCCTTTGCGTAGCTTTGTGCTTAACTTCAAACAAACAAACACTTGTAAAATGATTTTTTGTCGTACATTGTACACATTAGCACTATAACACGTATTTTATTTGTTTTTTACTTAGAGAAAAGTAGGTGGATATCTCCAATACAAACCTCAAACAGATTGATATCACAAAATAAACAGCCTTTACAATAATTAAATACTGTATTTAGTAGCCAGTGAAAGAACTCGGACAATAAAGAAGTGTATG
>NW_013895260.1:0-259 GCF_000517525.1 Limulus polyphemus
ATTTATAATTTAATTAATATCTAATAGATCTTCCTTTCGCTTCGTGGAGTTCGTTGATCCTTTGGGGCATCGTGAGAATCATCTCATCAGTTTTAGATTGTGGGATTTTCGGCCACCCTTGCTTCAAAACTTGGAGTAGATCGCTCTTCGAAGTTTTTTTTTGTTGTTGTTTTTTGACTTGCCGGTCGAGTATGGCCCAGAGGGTTTCAATGGGGTTCATGTCAGGAGATTGGCTCGGCCAGGGCAACTTCTGGATACC
>NW_013895261.1:0-225 GCF_000517525.1 Limulus polyphemus
CTTGCGTCTTTTTATAGATAGTACACAGTATTTCTAAATCTCAATAAGAAGACACAATATTTAACGATACTGTGTACTGTCAATAAGAAGACACCAGTACACATTATCGTAAAATCTTGTGTCTTCTTATTGACAGTACACAGTATCGTTAAATCTTGTGTCTTCTTATTGACAGTACACAGTATTGTTAAATCGTGTGTCCTCTTATTGACAGTACACAGTTTT
>NW_013895262.1:0-266 GCF_000517525.1 Limulus polyphemus
GAATTGATACTGAACCTAAAGTAAAAATAGAAAACCAAGAAGTGATACTGAACCTAAAGTGAAAATAGTAAACTAAGAACTAATACTGACCTTAAAGTGAAAATAGTAAACCATAAACTGATACTGAACCTAAAGTGAAAATAGAAAACCAAGAACTGATACTGAACCTAAAGTGAAAATAGTAAACTAAGAACTGATACTGACCTTAAAGTGAAAATAGTAAACCCAGAACTGATACTGAACCTAAAGTGAAAATAGTAAACTAA
>NW_013895263.1:0-263 GCF_000517525.1 Limulus polyphemus
GTAACCAGCAACATCATATTGTTTTACTTGTTGTGACTTATATGTTATTAGGAACTCTGTAACCAGCAACATCATATTGTTTTACTTTTTGTGACTCCTATGTTATTAGGAACTCTGTAACCAGCAACATCATGTTGTTTTACTTATTGTTACTTCTATGTTACTAGGAACTCTGTAACCAGCAACATCATATTGTTTTACTTGTTGTTACTTCTATGTTATTAGGAACTCTGTAAACAGCAACATCATATTGTTTTATTGTT
>NW_013895264.1:0-263 GCF_000517525.1 Limulus polyphemus
CTTCTTATTGCCAGTACACAGTATCGTTAAATCTTGTGTCTTCTTATTGACAGGACACATTATTGTTAAATCTTATGTTTTCTTACTAACAGTACACATTATCGTTGAATATTGTGTTTTCTTATTGACAGTACACATTATTGTTAAATCTTGTATTTTCTTACTAACAGTACACATTATCGTTAAATATTGTGTCTTCTTATTGACAGTACACAATATTGTTAAATCTTATGTCTTTTTATTGTACAGGACACATTATTTTT
>NW_013895265.1:0-263 GCF_000517525.1 Limulus polyphemus
TTGAGATTTCTCCAGATAGTATGTCAGCCACTAGGTTACGGTTGTTCCAGGTGGTATTTCATTCAATAGGCCGGGGTCTCATCAGGTAGTATGTTATCTAATAGACTTCGGTCTCTCCAGGTGGTATGTTATCCACTAGATAACGATCTTTCCAAGTGGTATGTTATCCACTAGACCGAGGTCTTTTCATGTGGTATGTTATACGCTAGACTAGGGTCTCTCCAGGTGTTATGTTAGTCACTAAACTGGAGTTTGTACAGGTG
>NW_013895266.1:0-263 GCF_000517525.1 Limulus polyphemus
ATCATTATCTAACACCTTGATGCTCACAAGGGTTTGCTGAGATGCAGAATCTATGACAAAGTTGCACCTTTGGCCATCCAGATTCCCTGTCACGTAGATACTACGTGTGGTTGCCATTTTACACGTAGCTGTTGTGACTTTCACGATGGAGGTTGGTGGGAGTCTCTCAGCACCAACCACTACTGGTTTCCCGAAGCTGACTTATTGGTGGTATTTTTCTTATACTGGCTCCTCAGATGTCCTTGCTCCCCACAGTTCCAACA
>NW_013895267.1:0-603 GCF_000517525.1 Limulus polyphemus
TTTTTTTTTTTGGTACAGTAATTCACATACAAACTAGTGACATCTAGCGCTGGAAAATGACAAATGTTTTATCTATTATTACTGAATTCTCTTGAATGATGTGGATAAATTGGTTAATATCTTGAAATTACTGTGCATTTCTTATTTTAAATAAAAACATATTTTCTGTTCTATTTTTCTTTTTCTATGTAAAGTCTCAGTTCATCAGGCTGAAGAGGTCTCCAGATTTATTCGTGTCTCTTCGATTTTCAGCGTGTATCAAAATTAACATAACCCAAAACTCCACGGCGTCAGAAGCATTCAGACGCAGTCGTCACCGAGCAGCACCAGTTCTTTGTCAGGTTCTTTGAGCTGAGCTGAATACACCAGTCACTAGAAATGTTCTGGCCCGGCATGGCCAGGTGGTTAGGGCGCTCGACTCGCAATTTGAGGGTCGCGGGTTCGAATCCCCGTCCCGCCAAACATGCTCGCCCTTTCAGCCGTGGGGGCGTTATAACGTGACGGTCAATGCCACTATTCGTTGGTAAAATAGTAGCCCAAGAGTTAGCGGTGGGAGGTGATGATTAGCTGCCTTCCCTCTAGTCTTACACTGCTAAATTAGGG
>NW_013895268.1:0-457 GCF_000517525.1 Limulus polyphemus
TTCTTTAATTAATCGTCTATCGTGAGTCAAAGACGAATATTTTCAAGATTATCGTGGTTTAGTGTACGCGTACAAAACCGTTATACATTATCGTGGTTTAATGTACAGGTACAAAACAGTTATACATTATCGTGGTTTAGTGTACACGTACAAAACAGTTATACATTATCGTGGTTTAGTGTACACGTACAAAACAGTTATACATTATCGTGGTTTAGTGTACTCGTACAAAACAGTTATACATTATCGTGGTTTAGTGTACACGTACAAAACAGTTATACATTATCGTGGTTTAGTGTACACGTACAAAACAGTTATGCATTATCGTGGTTTAGTGTACACGTACAAAACAGTTATACATTATCGTGGTTTAGTGTACTCGTACAAAACAGTTATACATTATCGTGGTTTAGTGTACACGTACAAAACAGTTATACATTATCGTGGTTTAGTGTAC
>NW_013895269.1:0-263 GCF_000517525.1 Limulus polyphemus
AAATATGAATAAGTCAGTCAACTGTTTGTATATTTAGTGCAAAATTACATAATGTGCTATATGCATTCTGTCCACCACGAGGAACTGGATTTTGGCATTACAGTAAAGTGTCACTTTGCTGTGAAGACGTATTACTCACAGCTCTGCTAGTAAAATATCTTACTTGACTGCTGTGAAGAAGTATTACTCACAGCTCTACTAGTAAAAGATCTTACCTGACTGCTGTGAAGACGTATTACTCACAGCTCTAGTAGAAAAGATTT
>NW_013895270.1:0-263 GCF_000517525.1 Limulus polyphemus
CAAATACTATTCATCTAACCATTAGCCAATAGCAAACATTGTTTATTGAACCTTTAGCCTATATCTACCAATAATCATCTAACTATTAGCCAATACCAAACATTATTCGCCTATCCTTTAGCCAATACCAAACACTATTCATCTAACCATTAGCCAATACCAAACATTGTTCGTCTCACCATTAGCCAATACCGAACATTGTTACTATTTTATGAGATACATTATTCATCTAACATTTAGCCAATAGCAAACACTATTAATCT
>NW_013895271.1:0-263 GCF_000517525.1 Limulus polyphemus
TTGTCTCCAAACCTTAGGTATCATTACAACATTAGAAGTCATTTCTTGTCTCCAAACCTTAGCTATCATCACAACAATTGAAGTCACGTCTTGTCTCCAAACCTTAGCTATCATCATAACGTTAGATGTCACGTCCCTTCCCCAAACCTTAGGTATCATTACAACATTAGAAGTCATATCTTGTCTCCAAACTTTAGCTATCATCACAACAATTGAAGTCACGTCTTGTCTCCAAACCTTCGGTATCATTACAACATTAGAAG
>NW_013895272.1:0-265 GCF_000517525.1 Limulus polyphemus
TTTTTTAGTCAGGTTACCTGACCACGTGACAGCAATTCTTCTTTGGTCAGGTTACCTGACCATGTAACAGCAATTCTACTTTGGTCAGGTTACCTGACCATGTAACAGCAATTCTACTTTGGTCAGGTTACCTGACCATGTGACAGCAATTATTTTTTGGTCAGGTTAGCTGACCACATGACAGCAATTTTTCTTTGGTCAGGTTACCTGACCACATGACAGCAATGACAGAAATGTAAGAGAGAGGCAGAGCCACCAAATGAAA
>NW_013895273.1:0-262 GCF_000517525.1 Limulus polyphemus
TAGTTGTAAGTTTTAATTTGTTGTTGTATCTAACCTGATACTGACAGGAGTTGTTGTAAGTATTTTATGTGTTTTTGTATCTTACCTTATAGTGGCACGGGTTGTTGAAAGTCTTTTATGTGATGTTGTATCTATTCTGGTACTGGCTGAAGTTATGGTAAGTATTTAATGTGTTGTTGTATCTATTCTTGTACTGGCTGGAGTTATGGTAAGTATTTAATGTGTTTTTGTATCTAATTTGGTACTGGCATGGGTTGTTGTA
>NW_013895274.1:0-263 GCF_000517525.1 Limulus polyphemus
TTTTGAAGGGATGCGACAAGAATTATATGTTGTAAATTGGGCAGATGAATTATTTGAAGACACTGATCAGATGTGGAAATTTTTTAAATATTCAAGGTAAGCATATTCCTTATAGAAAGAAAAGGGTAGCTACAAGTAAAAACCAGTTTGCTCACAAAAAGTTTAAGAAATAAAATTAAAGAAAAGCATCATAAATTTAAGAAATTTTAATTGACTGGAATTAGAACATAAAAAAGGATGTATGAGAAAAGGTTGGCTGAAAA
>NW_013895275.1:0-264 GCF_000517525.1 Limulus polyphemus
TACACAGTATCGTTAAATCTTGTGGCTTGTTATTGATAGTACACAGTATCATTAAATCTTATGACTTGTTATGATAGTACACAGTATCGTTAAATCTTGTGTCTTCTTATTGTCAGTACACAGTATTGATAAATCCATTTTCTTCTTATTGACAGGACACAGTATTGTTAAATTATGTTTCTTCTTATTGACAGTACACAGTATTGATAAATCCCGTATCTTCTTATTGACAGGACACAGTATTGATAAATCCTGTATCTTCTT
>NW_013895276.1:0-264 GCF_000517525.1 Limulus polyphemus
TTTCTGGGAAGTACTGCATGGAAAAGTGTTTGGATTATGCTCTTTTTATATATTGTACTGATATAAACTGTAGTGTTATTATATACTAAAAGTGGTACCATTTATTGAAAAAATAATAGTTTATTAAGAACTCCAGTTTCTCAATGCTACATTTAAAAATTACATCAATAAAGATAAAATCAAACCTTCATGTACAGTCCAAGTGAAAGTCATGTTCTTGTTGTGGGGAGAGCAATTTTATTTGAAGTTTTGCTCTATTATAAA
>NW_013895277.1:0-262 GCF_000517525.1 Limulus polyphemus
ACAAACTTGCATCATAACCTATTGCATGAGTACAACTGTGCATCATCATCTATGTTGTAGGAGTACAACTGTGCATCATAATCTATGTTGCACGAGTACAACTATACACCATAATATGTGTTGTAGGAGTACAACTGTGCATCATCATCTATGTTGCAGGAGTACAACTGTGCATCATAATCTATTTTGCAGGAGTACAACTGTGCATCATAATCTATTTTGCAGGAGTACAACTGTGCATCATAATCCATGTTGTAGGAGT
>NW_013895278.1:0-260 GCF_000517525.1 Limulus polyphemus
ATAGTGACTGGCAGGTTTTTTAATATAGATGGAACGTGGCTGGTAGGTCTTTAACTATAGATAGAGAGTGGCTGGTAGGTCTTTTATTACAGATGGATTGTGGCTGGTAGGTCTTTTATTACAGATGGACTGTGGCTGGTAAGTCTTTTATTACAGATGGATAGTTTGATGGTAGGTCTTTTATTACAGATGCATAGAGGTTACTAGGTCTTTCATTATATATTCATAGTAGCTGGTAGGTCCCTATTACAGATGGATAG
>NW_013895279.1:0-261 GCF_000517525.1 Limulus polyphemus
ATAAAACTGTTACACTAATGCATTGTTTCTGTATTCATGACTATCACCAACTATCACAACTACTAATGAGACAATTGCATTACTTGACTTTCACAGATGTCCCTCAAAAATTATTAACCAATATGACCATAAAACTGTTACACTAATGCACTGTTTCTGTATTCATGACTATCACCATCACTTCAGACATTAAGAGCTCGATGTTGGAAGTGGGTAACAGAAAGCACCCCTACCGCCACTAATTTTCCGTTACTTCTTCCT
>NW_013895280.1:0-263 GCF_000517525.1 Limulus polyphemus
GTAGTTAAATCTTGTGTCCTATTATTGACAGTACACAGTATCGTTAAATCTTGTGTCTTCTTATTGACAGTACACAGTATCGTTAAATCTTGTGTCTTTTTATTGACAGTAAACAGTATCGTTAAATCTTTTGTGTTCTTAATGGTAGTACACAGTATTAATAAATCTTGTGTCTTCTAATTGAGAGTACACAGTATTGTTAAATCTTATGTCTTCTTATGGACAGTACACAATATAGTTAAATCTTGTGTCTTCTTATTGAC
>NW_013895281.1:0-443 GCF_000517525.1 Limulus polyphemus
GATGAATCTTGTCGATAAATATAACATATGGTGAATCATAGTGTACCAGAGGATGAATGTTGTCGATAAGTATAATATATGATGAATCATAGTGTACCAGATGATGAATATTGTCGATAAGTATAACTTATCATGATATTGGTGAATCATAGTGTACCAAATAATGAATCTTGTCGATAAGTATAACGTCTGGGGATTTTGTGAATCATATTGTACCAGATGATGAATCTTGTCGATAAGTATAACATATAGTTATTTTTGTCAATCATAGTGTACCAGATAAGATTCATTGGTCGATAAGTATAACATATGGTAAATCATAGTGTACTAGATTATAAATCTTTTCGCTAAGTATAACATATGGTGATTTTTGTTCATTATAGTGTACGAGATGATGAATCTTGGTGATAAGTAAAACATATGGTGATTTTTGTGAATAATAG
>NW_013895282.1:0-689 GCF_000517525.1 Limulus polyphemus
AACTCCATGAACACTTAGGTTTAATTCTAGTTACCGAATTTATAACCACCATATTCATGTTTAGCCTTACTTGGAACAACTACTCAATGAACACCTAGGTGTAACTCTAGTTACTGAATGTGTAACCCCATACTCAAGGTATTCGTTGAGTTTTTGTACCAAATAACGCTACAGTAGGTGTAACTCTAGTTACCGAATTTATAACCACCATACTCATCTTTAGCCTTACTTCGCACAACTACTCCATGAACACCTAGGTGTAACTATAGTTACCGAATTTATAACCACCATACTCATCTTTTGCCTTACGGAGTAGTTGTAAAAAATCAACACTTAGGTGTCACTCTAGTTACCGAATTAATAACCACCCTACTCATCTTTAGTCTTACTTGGTACAAATACTCTTTGGTAACTAGAGTTACACCTAGGTGTTTATGGAGTAGTTGTACCAAGTAAGGTTAAAGATTTGTATGGTGGTTATAAATTCGTAACTAGAGTCACACCTAAGTGTTCATGGAGTAGTCGTACCAAATAACGCTAAAGATGAGTATGGTGGTTATAAATTCGGTAACTAGAGCTACGCCTAGGTGTTCGTGGAGTTGTTGTACCAAATAACGCTAAAGATGAGTATGGGGTTACACATTCAGTAACTAGAGTTACACCTATGTGTTGGAATTTATAATCACCTT
>NW_013895283.1:0-263 GCF_000517525.1 Limulus polyphemus
CTCTGCCACGAAGTGAAAGTAAACCCTCACCAACTTCATATTACGAATATAGTAGCTGAGCTCTGCCACGAAGAGAAAATAAAGCCTCACAAACTTGATATTACCAATATAGTAGCTGAGCTGTGAAATGAAGTGAAAGTTAAACCTCAACAACTTCATATTAACAATATAGTAGCTGAGCTGTGAAATGAATAAAAGTAAACCCTGACCAACTTCATATTACCAATATAGTAGCTGAGCTTTGAAGTGAAGTGAAAGTAAAC
>NW_013895284.1:0-262 GCF_000517525.1 Limulus polyphemus
CAATACTGTATAAGAAAGCTTACTACTACTATCGAATGTCAGACTAAAGCAGTGGAATACATGAACATCACTGTAACTATTCTTCCATAATACTGTATGAGAAAGCTTACTACTAGTATCGAATGTCACACTAAAGCAGTGGAATACATGAACATCACTGTAACTATTCTTCCACAGTACAGTAGAAAGCATACTACTAGTATCGAATGTCAGACTAAAGCAGTGGAATACACGAACATCACTGTAACTATTCTTCCATAAT
>NW_013895285.1:0-263 GCF_000517525.1 Limulus polyphemus
AAAAGAAACAAGAAGAGAGACAACAGCAGTTGCAAGAAAACCTGCAACAATGGCAGCTCGAACAACAAAATAAACAAGAAAAGAAACAAGAAGAGAGATTACAGCAGTGGTAACTGGAACAAGAAAGGAAACAAGAAGTACAAATGAAAAAAATCAGTAAATTTAAAAGCGAATTAGATACATTAAGAGAAGATTTATTGTCTGTTACACAAGGAGGATACATTGACCATCGACTTAATCAGCCCCAGACAATGGCAAGCCCC
>NW_013895286.1:0-263 GCF_000517525.1 Limulus polyphemus
CTATAATAATTGAATACACGGTGTCTTTATGACCTTATGATGTATTGTACAATGACATGCTGTTGTAATTATAAAAATATTTTCTATAATAAGTGAATACACGGGGTCTTTATGACCTTATGATGTATTGTACAATGACATGCTGTTGTAATTATAAAAGTATTTTTTATAATAAGTGAATACACGGGGTCTTTGTGACCTTTTGATGTATTGTACAATGACATGCTGTTGTAATTGTAACTGTATTTTATATAAAAAGTGAA
>NW_013895287.1:0-677 GCF_000517525.1 Limulus polyphemus
AAGATTTAACAATACTGTGTACTGTCAATATGTTAAATCTTGTATCTTCACAGTACACAGTATCTTCTTATTGCGTTAAATCTTGTGTCTTCTTATTGACAGTACACAGTATCGTTAAATCTTGTGTCTTCTTATTGACAGTACACAGTATCGTTAAATCTTGTGTCTTCTTATTGACGTTACACAGTATCGTTAAATCTTGTCTCTTCTTATTGAAAGTACAAAGTATCGTTAAATCTTGTGTCTTTTTATTGATAGTACACAGTATAGCTAAATCGTGTGTCTTCTTATTGACAGTACACAGTATCGTTAAATCTTGTGTCTTCTTATTGACAGTTGTTAAATCTTGTGTGTTCTTATTGATAGTACACAGTATTTATAAATCTTGTGTCTTCTTATTGACAGTACACAGTATAGTTAAATCTTGTGTCTTCTTATTGACAGTACACAGTATCGTTAAATCTTGTGTCTTCTTATTGACAGTACACAGTTTTGTTAAATAAATCGTGTTTCTTCTTATTGACAGTACACAGTTTTGTTAAATATTGTGTCTTTTTATTTATAGTACACAGTATTGTTAAATATTGTGTCTTCTTATTGACAGTACACAGTACGTTAAATTTTATGGCTTGTTATTGATAGTACACAATATTGTTAAATCTTGAATACTGTGTACT
>NW_013895288.1:0-277 GCF_000517525.1 Limulus polyphemus
TAAGAATAAACACGAAACAGTTCGATAAAAATATGGCATTAGTGGACACAACTATGATCTAGTAAATTCTTATTAATGTGAGAGTCACACAAGAATAAACACGAAACAGTTCGATAAAAATACGGCATTAGTGGACACAACTATGGTCTAGTAAATTATTATTAATGTGATAGTCACACAAAAATAAACACGAAACAGTTCGATAAAAATACGGCGTTAGTGGACACAACTATGGTCTAGTAAATTATTATTAATGTGATAATCACACAAGAATAAA
>NW_013895289.1:0-284 GCF_000517525.1 Limulus polyphemus
TGCTTGAAGAGGTGAAAATAAGGCTGACCTCTCGTGGACCCCCAATTCAGCTGGAGACCATATTTTATGGCTTATTATATGTGTTAATCTGGCCTGAATAGATATGTCCAACAAAAACAGAGTTTGGGGGTTGGCGCCCCTGTAAGCACCTCTAAATGACACTTCTTATTCCGGCTTGAAGTTCTTCTGATTGGTGTCTTTCTTTCACCTTTTGAGAAGAACAAATACGCAACTAAAACTAGATACACAAAGTCGATCATCAAGTATGTTTTAACACACAGAAT
>NW_013895290.1:0-263 GCF_000517525.1 Limulus polyphemus
TATGATTTTATTAAGAAATAATTAAAATATATCTTTTCATAAAATAAACTACTATGTTAATTTTCTTATTTATGTAATTACGTTTTAATTATAACTTATAACATTTCAATTCTATTGTATTACAGTCTAATTATAATTTATTGTTTTAATCATAATGTATCTAGTTTTAATTAGAATTCATTACGTTTTAATTACAAGTTATCACGTTTTAATTATAATCTATTACATTCTAATTATAATCTATTACATTCTAATTATAATCT
>NW_013895291.1:0-263 GCF_000517525.1 Limulus polyphemus
CTTACTTTACTTTGTCATATAGTTATAATTACTTTACTTGGTCATATAGTTATAATTACTTTACTTGGTCATATAGTTATAGCTACTTTACTCGGTCATATAGTTATAGTTACTTTACTTGGCCATATTGTTATAGTTACTTTACTTGGTCATATAGATATAATTACTTTACTCGGTCATATAGTTATAGTTACTTTACTTGGTCATATAGTTATAATTACTTTACTTGGTCATATAGATATAATTACTTTACTTATTCATAT
>NW_013895292.1:0-263 GCF_000517525.1 Limulus polyphemus
AACGAATAGTGGGATTGACCGTCACATTATGACGTCCCCACGGCTGAAAGGGCGAGCATGTTTGGTGGGACGGGGATTCGAACTCGCGACCCTCAGATTGCGAGTCGAGCGCCCTAACCACCTGGTCAAAATAGATAGTAAGAAGAGGGCAGAAATAATTGGTTGTGCAAAATCAGAAAGAATTGTAAAACTGTAAAAAACATTTATCACGACTTGGAGAAAAGAAACGGTAAGAGCGAAATTATGGAATAAATACTATACTA
>NW_013895293.1:0-435 GCF_000517525.1 Limulus polyphemus
CAAGAATTAACGATACTGTCTACTGTTAATAAGAAGACACAAGATTTAACGACACTGTGTACTGTCAATAAGAAGACACAAGATTTAACGATACTGTGTACTGTCAATAAGAAGACACAAGATTTAACGATACTGTGTACTGTCAATAAGAAGACACAAGATTTAACGATAATGTGTACTGTCAGTAAGAAAACACAATATTTAACAATAATGTGTCCTGTAATAAGAAGACACAAGATTTAACGATACTGTGTACTGTCAAAGACAGTACACAATATCGTTAAATCTTGTGTCTTCTTATTGACAGTACACAGTATCGTTAAATCTTGTGTCTTCTTATTGACAGTACACAGTATCGTTAAATCTTGTGTCTTATTGATAGTACACAGTATTGTTAAATCGAATGACACAAGATTTAACGATACTGTGTACTGT
>NW_013895294.1:0-423 GCF_000517525.1 Limulus polyphemus
TCAGGACGAATCATATAAAAATAAAACTCGATCTTCGTACACAACATTAGGACGAATCATATAAAAATAAAACTCGATCTTCGTACACAACATTAGGAAAAATCATATAAAGATAAAACTCGACGTTCGTACACAACATTAGGAAGAATCATATAAAGATAAAACTAGATCTTCGTACACAACATTAGGAAGAATCATATAAAGATAAAACTAGATCTTCGTACTCAACATTAGGAAGAATCATGTAAAGATAAAACTCGATCTTCGTACACAACATTACCTTCGTACACAACATTAGGGAGTTTTATCTTTATATGATTCTTCCTAATGTTGTGTACGAAGATCGAGTTTTATCTTTATATTTATGATTCGTTCTAATGTTGTGTACGAAGATCGACTTTTATCTTTATTTTTATGATTTGT
>NW_013895295.1:0-263 GCF_000517525.1 Limulus polyphemus
TCTTTACAGTGGTAATTTTGTAAAACTAAACTATAAAACGTACTGTAAATACACACATAGTGATTAGTTACCTTTATAGTGGTAATTTTGTAAAACTAAATTATAAAACGTACTGTAAATATACATATGGTAGTTAATTACCTTTATAGTGGTAATTTTGTAAAACGAAACTATAAAACGTACTGTAAATATACATATGGTAGTTAATTACTTTTATAGTGGTAATTTTGTAAAACTAAACTATAAAACGTACTATAAATATG
>NW_013895296.1:0-263 GCF_000517525.1 Limulus polyphemus
ATTTTCATTACGCAAGGTGTCAAGACACAATTGATGATAGGCCTGCATTCAAGACTATTAGTTGTAAACAACAAAGTTTTACGACTATCACGACCCGTATGTTTTGTTTTTAGACAAGATTCTGTTTATATCAAACCATATGAGTTCTGATGATACATTTCGTGGAATTATTTTGGTTTTAAATAAATACAACCTTTATTTTAAAGAAGAGGAGTTTGCTGTTATGGGTTAAAATCATTACTATTGGAAACTAGGGTTATTGT
>NW_013895297.1:0-263 GCF_000517525.1 Limulus polyphemus
ACCTCTGTGCTGGACTTAACATAGGAATCGAATTAAAGAGCTCTGGCCATTGCATCCTGCATAGTAGAGGGGTGTGCTTGCTTCACTTGTATCTTCAGTTGTGGACTGTCCAAGGCATCTACAAACTGATCCCTCAGCAACAACTTGAGGAGATCGGGTGGCACAATTGGGTAGGCCTTGTGTGCCATGCTCTCCAAGTCCTGTGCCAGCTCTTGCAGGCTTTCCCCTTTAGCATGGACTCTCGTCCTAAACCTAGCCCTGTA
>NW_013895298.1:0-263 GCF_000517525.1 Limulus polyphemus
ATAAATCCTGTATCTTCTTATTGACAGGACACAGTATTGATAAGTCCTGTATCTTCTGATTGACATGACACAGTATTGTTAAATCTTGTGTCTTCTTATTGACAGTACACAGTATTGATAAATCCTGTATATTCTTATTGACAGGACATATTATTGTTAAATCTTGTGTCTTCTTATTGACAGTACACAGTAATGATAAATCCTTTATCTTCTTACTGATAAGATACAATTTTGTTAAATTTTGTGTCTTCTTATTGACAGTA
>NW_013895299.1:0-263 GCF_000517525.1 Limulus polyphemus
CACTCAATTAAAACTTTAACCTTGCCTGTTTTGAGAACATGCAAAATGCAGATTTGCTAACTGGCATTTAATGATCTTTCTTGCAGGGAAGATAGTACGTGACATCTAAGAATAGAATGTTATCCACCTTAACAGCGAATCGGATAAGTGGAACGGGCAGCTTCGCCGTAAAGCTCAACTTCCATCAGACACAGGTGAGTTTTGTGTGCAAGCCTGGCTGTTTTGGTACTTTTTTTTATATAGCCAGGTTTGCCACTATAAGA
>NW_013895300.1:0-263 GCF_000517525.1 Limulus polyphemus
GATTGAATACAAGTGTAGCGGATTATAAGTTTAGCTGAATACAAAGGGAATACATATATAGGTTGAATACAAGTGTAGCGGACTATAAGTTTAGCTGAATACAAAAGGAATACATATATAGGTTGAATACAAGTGTAGCGGACTATAAGTTTAATTGATTACAAAGTAGAT
This sequence comes from Limulus polyphemus, assembly GCF_000517525.1. Lineage (NCBI taxonomy): Eukaryota > Metazoa > Arthropoda > Merostomata > Xiphosura > Limulidae > Limulus > Limulus polyphemus. The sequence continues at coordinate 172 of NW_013895300.1, forward strand.
ACAAATATAGGTTGAATACGTGTGTAGCGGACTATAAGTTTAGCTGAATATAAAGTAGATACAAATATAGATTGAATACAAGTGTAGCGGAC
>NW_013895301.1:0-263 GCF_000517525.1 Limulus polyphemus
AAATCAAGCTATACCTAACAACTTGCATCTTCTCCTGACATATCACTAGCATCATATTTTGTCAATTGAAGCTCTAACTTACAACTCACATCTTGTGGTGACATATAACTAGCATCATATTTTGTCAAATCAAACTCTACCTTACAACTCACATCTTGTCCTGAAATATAACTAGCATCATATTTCGTCAAATCAAGCTCTACCGTACAACCCACATCTTTTCCTGACATATAACTAGCTTCATATTTTGTCAAATCAAGCTA
>NW_013895302.1:0-263 GCF_000517525.1 Limulus polyphemus
GTGGAGTTGTTGAACCAAATAACGCTAAAGATAAGTATGGGGGTTATAAATTCGGTAACTAGAGTTACACCTAGGTGTTCGTGGAGTTGTTGTACCAAATAACGCTAAAGGTGAGTATGGGGTTACACATTCAGTAACTAGAGTTACACTTTGGTGTTGAAAGAGTAGATGTACCAAGTAAGGCTAAAGTTGAGTATGATGGTTATAAATTCGATAACTATAGTTACACCTAAGTGTTCATAGAGTACTTGTACCAAGTAAGG
>NW_013895303.1:0-263 GCF_000517525.1 Limulus polyphemus
CCCATAAAAACTTTCACACTTTGGGTATTCAAGAATCAGACTCTTAGAAAAATAACTGTGGTATGTGCAACAACCATTTCTTTATAATAGAGCTAAACTTTTAAATAAAATTGCTCTCCCCACAACAAGAACAAGACTTTCACAAGGACTGTACATGGGGGTTTTATTTTATCTTTATTGATGTAATTTTTAAATGTAGCACTCAGAAACTGGAGTTCTTAAAAAAAACTATTATTTTTTCAATACAAGCATAATCCAAACAC
>NW_013895304.1:0-264 GCF_000517525.1 Limulus polyphemus
AGAATTGGCAGGGGGTTGTTGTAAGTTTTTAATGCGCTGTTGTATATAACTCAGTACTTGCAGGGGTTGTTGTAAGTATTTAAACTCCTGTTCTATATAACATAGAATTGGTGTTGTTGTAAGTCTTTAATAAGTTGTCGTAACTAACCTGTAACTGGCAGGCGTTTTCCTTAATTTTTAATCTCTTGTTTTTACAATAGAATTTGCAGGGTTTTTTGTAAGTAATTAATCTATTATTGTATATAACTTAGTACTTGCGTGGGA
>NW_013895305.1:0-263 GCF_000517525.1 Limulus polyphemus
CAGTTGTGTCCGGGTTACGTCGAACATAAGTAGTCTATGTTTTACATTCAGTCACAGTTGTGTCAGGGTTACGTCGAACACAAGTAGTCTATGGTTTACATCCAGTCACAGTTGTGTCAGGGTTACGTCGAACATAAGTAGACTATGTTTTACATTCAGTCACAGTTGTGTCAGGGTTACGTCGAACATAAGTAGACTATGTTTTACATTCAGTCACAGTTGTGTCAGGGTTACGTCGAACATAAGTAGTACTATGGTTTACA
>NW_013895306.1:0-263 GCF_000517525.1 Limulus polyphemus
TTTCTTATATTTCATAGTTTATTCAAACCGGACCTATTATTCTACCAAGATTACGAAATCCCATGAGCCAATCTAATAATATTGTATTGTGTATTTTAGAGAAAGAACTACGCTTTTACACAAACTATATTGTGGAAAATATGTTTAATGCTATAGTCAAAGGTCTTCGTAACAGCAGCTCATCGTTGTTTCTATGCCTCATACAGGTTTTCTATTCATTCTAAATCTTTGATTCACTAAATATACACGCATACTTAAATAAC
>NW_013895307.1:0-460 GCF_000517525.1 Limulus polyphemus
ATATTATGTGTAACTGATGTCTGCAATGTATCGTAGACTGTACTATATCTGTTATATTTGTTTATGTGTGTTACTTACCTCTGCAGTGTTAGTTAGACCATGTTATGTGTAACTGATGTCTGCAATGTTTTGTAGACTGTACTATATCTGTTACATTTGTTTGTATGTTACTTACCTCTGCAGTGTTAGTTAGACCATATTATGTGTAACTGATGTCTGCAATGTTTCGTAGACTGTACTATATCTGTTATATTTGTTTATGTGTGTTACTTACCTCTGCAGTGTTAGTTAGACCATATTATGTGTAACTGATGTCTGCAATGTTTCGTAGACTGTACTATATCTGTTATATTTGTTTGTATGTTACTTACCTCTCCAGTGTTAGTTAGACCATATTATGTGTAACTGATGTCTGCAATGTATCGTATACTGTACTATATCTGTTATATTTGTTTGTGTG
>NW_013895308.1:0-263 GCF_000517525.1 Limulus polyphemus
CAGTTTTAACTATACCATTGCTATTTACAGTTTTAGCTATACCATTATTATTTACAGTTTTAACTATACCATGGTTATTTACAGTTTTAACTATACCATTGTTATTTACAGTTTTAACTATACCATTACTATTTACAGTTTTAACTATACTATTGTTATTTACAGTTTTAACTATAACATTGTTATTTACAGTTTTAACTATACTAGTGTTATTTACAGTTTTAACTATACCATTGTTATTTACAGTTTTAACTATACCATTG
>NW_013895309.1:0-263 GCF_000517525.1 Limulus polyphemus
TCAATGCCCTAAGTGGAAACAGGTGGTTTTCAACTTTGGACTTAAAGTTGGGTTTCTATCAAGTGAAAATGGCTGAAGCAGATAAACCTAAGACTGCATTTAGTTATGGCCAAGGTCTCTGGAAATACTGTGTGATGCCATTCGGGCTAAGCAATGATCCAGCAACATTTGAGAGGTTGATGAAAAGAGTACTGGAAGGCCTACAATGGATGATAGCCCTAGTATACCTGGACGATGTCATCGTATTTGCAACAACTTTTGAC
>NW_013895310.1:0-263 GCF_000517525.1 Limulus polyphemus
GTAATGTAATAATCAGAAGATGTATCTGTTATAATGAAAAAACTGTAATGTAATAATCAAAAGACTGTATCTGTTATAATGACAAAACTGTAATGTAATAATTAGAAGACTGTATCTGTTATAATGACAAAACTGTAATGTAATAATCAGAAGACTATATCTGTTATATTGACAAAACCGTAATGTAATAATCAGAAGACTGTATCTGTTATAATGACAAAACCGTAATAGTAATAATACAGAAGAACTGTGTCTGTTATAAT
>NW_013895311.1:0-752 GCF_000517525.1 Limulus polyphemus
TTTTACGATAATGTGTCCTGTCAATAAAAGACACAAGATTTAACAATACTGTGACTGTCAATAAGAAGACACAAGATTTAACGATACTGTGTACTTTCAATAAGAATACATAAGATTTAACGATACTGTGTACTAACAATTAAAAGACACAAGATTTAACGATACTGTGTACTGTCAATAAGAATACACAAGATTTAACGATACTGTGTACTGTCAATAAAAAGACACAAGATTTAACGATACTGTGTACTTTCAATAAGAATACACAAGATTTAACGATACTGTGTACTTTATATAAGAATACACTTTAACGATACTGTGTACTGTCATAAAGAAGACACAATATTCAACGATAATGTATACTGTCAGTAAGAAAACACAAGTTGAGAGTACACAGTATTGTTAAATATACTGTGTACTGTCAATAAGAAGACGTATCGTTAAATCGTTTGTGTTCTTCTTGATAGTATACAGTATTTATAAATCTTGTGTCTTTTTATTGACAGAACACAGTATCGTTAAATCTTGTGTCTTCTTATTGAGAGTACACAGTATTGTTAAATCTTGTGTCTTCTTTTGGACAGTACACAGTATCGTTAAATCTAGTGTCTTCTTATTGACAGTACACAGTATCGTTAAATCTTCTTTCTCAATAAGAAGACACAAGATTTAACGATACTGTGTACTGTCAATAAGAAGACACAAGATTTAACTGTACTGTGTACTGTCCATAAGAAGACACAAGATTTTAC
>NW_013895312.1:0-261 GCF_000517525.1 Limulus polyphemus
TTTATTTACCATATATCTATATATCGTTGTAAGTGTTTCATCAGAAGTTTCTATTTACCATGTATATATATATATCGTGTGAATGTTTAATCAGAAGTATTTATTTACCATATATATATCGATGTGAATGTTTAATCAGTAGTTTTTACCTACCACGTACATGTATATCGTTGAGGATCATTAATAAGAAGTTTTATTTATCCTGTACATGTATATCGATTAGAATGTTTAATCAGAAGTTTTTATTTAACATATATATAT
>NW_013895313.1:0-670 GCF_000517525.1 Limulus polyphemus
GGATGTATTGTACAATAACATGTTGTTGTAATTATAACTGTATTTTATATAACAAGTGAATACACGGGGTCTCTATTACCTTATGATGTAATGTACTATGACATGATGTTTTAATTATAACTGTATCTTATAAAACACGGGGAATTTATGACCTTATGATGTATTTTACAATGACATGCTGTTGTAATATAACAGTATTTTATATAAGAAGTGAATACACGGCGTCTTTATGAGCTTATGATGTAATGTACTATGACAGGCTGATAAAACAAGTGAATACACGGGGTCTTTATGACCTTATGATGTATTGTACAATGACAAGCTCTTGTAATTATAACTGTATTTTATATAACAAGTGAATACACGGGGTTTTTACGACCTTATGATGTAATGTGTTATGACATGCTGTTGTAATTATAACTGTATCTCATAAAAGACGGGGACTTTTTGACCTTATGATGTATTGTACAATGACATGCTGTTCTGATATAACAGTATTTTACATAAAATTTGAATACACGGGGTCTTTTTGACCTGATGATGAATTGGACAATTACATGCTGTTGTAATTATAACAGTATTTTATATAACAAATTTGAATACACGGGGTCTTTTTGACCTTATGATGTATTGTACAATGACATGCGGTTGTAATATAACAGTTTTTTAT
>NW_013895314.1:0-264 GCF_000517525.1 Limulus polyphemus
ACACACCTTGACTCAACTGAAAAGATGACATCCACATGAGGGGGACACGGGTGTATAGTGTGCTCATCTCAACTCTAGCAAACAGACATAGCTGCACAATGAGGGGAGAAGACAGTGGTGCGTGCTCATATCAACTGCACTAGACAGTCACAGGCTGCAGGAAGAGGGCACAGTATCACATTATATGCTTGCTTCAACTGAACTGAACAGACTCTGACCGTAGGTAATGAGCACAGCACCATAGCTGTACTCACCTCAACTAAA
>NW_013895315.1:0-263 GCF_000517525.1 Limulus polyphemus
AGTTAGATGCTTTTAAACTGATATTTACACACACACACAAATAACCTGATATTTCATGTATTCCTTCTGTATTCCTTCGTTCCATATTGCCCGGCATGGCCAGGTGGTTAGGGCGCTCGACTCACAATCCGAGGGTCGCGGGTTCGAATCCCCGTCACACCAAACATGCTCGCCCTTTTAGCCGTGGGGACGTTATAATGTGACAGTCAATCCCACTATTCGTTGGTAAAAGAGTAGCCCAAGAGTTGGCGGTGGGTGGTGAT
>NW_013895316.1:0-263 GCF_000517525.1 Limulus polyphemus
CTCAGCAAACCCTTGTGAGCATCAAGGTGTTAAATCACGAAGGAGTACCAGAAGCCATAGAGAAGCTTTGTGGTGTGACAGGACATTCTACAAGATTGTGGGGACCAGTGTGGGTAACTATTGAACTCATGGGCATAAAGGACATACAGAAAGTATATATGGCGGACATTGAAGACGAATGCATATTAGGATTGGACTATCTGCTACCGAGAAAGTTTGTAATTGATTTTGATAAAATGACGTTTGGGAACAAGAAAGGCCAA
>NW_013895317.1:0-335 GCF_000517525.1 Limulus polyphemus
CATTACTAAGAACAAGGTAACATGCATTTTTTAATTATTACTAAGTATAGGGTAACATGCATTTTTAGATTTTTTGTAAGTACAGGTAACATGTACTGTTAGACTGTTGATAAGTATAGGGTAACATGCACTGTTACTGTTGATAAGTACAGTGTAACATGCACTGTTAGAGTGTTGATAAGTACAGGGTAACATGCACTGTTAGACTGTTGATAAGTACAGGGTAACATGCACTGTTAGACTGTTGATAAGTACAGGGTAATTGTACTTATCAACAGTCTAACAGTGCATTTACCCTGTACTTATCAACAGTCTAACAGTGCATGTTACCCTCA
>NW_013895318.1:0-261 GCF_000517525.1 Limulus polyphemus
CAAGATTTAACGATACTGTGTCATGTCATTAAGAAGACACAAGATTTACGATACTGTGTACTATCACTAACAAGCCAAAAGATTTAAAGATACTGTGTACTGTCAATAAGAAGACACTAGATTTAACGATACTGTGTACTGTCAATAAGAAGACACAAGATTTAACGATACTGTGTACTGTCATTAAGAAGACACAAGATTTAACGATACTGTGTACTGTCAATAAGAAGACACAAGATTTACGATACTGTGTACTGTCAA
>NW_013895319.1:0-793 GCF_000517525.1 Limulus polyphemus
TCAGTGTATACTTTATATTAGAACACTCACATGTGTACACTTTATATTAGAACATTCATTTGTGTACACTTTATTTTAGAATACTCATCTGTGTACACTTTATATTAGAACACTCATCATTGTACCAACACTAACATGTTGAGTGTTCTAATATAAAGTGTACTCAGTGTATACTTTATATTAGAACACTCACATGTGTACACTTTATATTAGAACATTCATTTGTGTACACTTTATTTTAGAATACTCATCTGTGTACACTTTATATTAGAACACTCATCATTGTACACTTTATATCAGAACACTCATCTGTGTACACTTTATATTAGAAACATTTTATATTAGAACACTCATCATTGTACACTTTATATTAGAACACTCATCTGTGTACAATTTATATTAGAACATTCATCTGTGTACACTTTATATTAAAATACTCATCGGTGTACACTTTATATTAGAACACTCATCCGTGTACACTTTATTATAGAACTGATGAGTTGTACAAGTGTTCTAATATAAAGGGATGAATAAAGTGTACAGATGAGTGTTCTAAACACTAATATAAAGTGTGAATACTCATCAGTGTACACTTTATATTAGAACACTCATCTGTGTCACTTTATGTTAGAACACTCATCTGTGTACACTTTATATTACACATCATATTAGAACACTCATCATTGTACACTTTATATTAGAACACTCATCATTGTACACTTTATATTAGAACACTCATCTGTGTACACTTTATATTAGAACACTCATCAGTGTACACTTTACATTAGAACAC
>NW_013895320.1:0-263 GCF_000517525.1 Limulus polyphemus
ACAGCGAACTGTTAATGCAGAGATCTATAGTCAGCAACCGGAATGTTTAAAATCAAGCCCTTCATCAGAAATGCCCTGCACTCGTCAACTGGAAAGGTGTTCTTCTTCTCCACGACAATACAATGCATGTCCCACATGTGGCATATCTGATGCAACACAAGATTATGCAGAAGGGTTGGGAAGTTCTCCCCCACCCATCATATTCTTCAGATATGGCACCATCAGATTACCATCGTTTTCATTCGCTGCAACACCATCTTAAT
>NW_013895321.1:0-281 GCF_000517525.1 Limulus polyphemus
TTCAGAACCCTCTGGTAACAAGAAATCGAGAAAATATCGGTAACAAAAAGCTTCAGTGCAGTACACATACGATTTCAAGAAGCCATAAAAAGAGTAACATAAAACGACCACAAAAATCGAAAAACTAAAACTAATAATCTAGAATTTTGTAAGTAAACGCGCAATGTTATAGCGAACCTTAATAAAGAAATTCAAAAAGATTCATGTAAATGGGACTAAGTACTAGTAAAAAACGCAAAACGTTCAATAACTCACTTAAAACGGCATCGTAGGAAGGTGAA
>NW_013895322.1:0-670 GCF_000517525.1 Limulus polyphemus
AGTAAGATAACTGTATGTTTTTATTTATTCAGAATTTGTGATTCAGAGTCAGACATTACAATTGGAAACCAAGTCAATGAGTGAAGAAAAACTACATGATCATCCAGATATTGATATACCAGAAGGAAAGTTTTCTACAGGTAAAATTGGTTAAAAACTGAAATTTAGAATTTTTTGTCTTACGGTGCAGCAGCAAATATTATTTTGATTTTACACTTGCTTGTATCATTCAGTTTTATACCACAATTTTCATACACATCTAAGTTTATACATGTTTTATTGATGTTTTTCCAATATTTTAACTTGACATTGTTTCTTAGATGAAAAAGAAAGATATGTCTTATTATAAGGAAAGACTTTCTCTCATAATGTTCTAAAAGAAGAATATATAGTAATATGTCATCTATATTACATACTAGATATAGCAGATCCCAGCCACCCTGATGAGTCCTTGTATTAGACAAAAGGCCTCCTTGGCCTGTTTTTATAAATAATGCCTTGACCATTACATAAATTAATATAGCTCACATTATAACATTTGTTGTTAATGAAACTTAATGAAAGAAATTATTTTTATTTATAAATTACTATTTATTAATTCTATATATTAGGTTGTCAAGAAATTAATGTCACGTTTTGGAACACTTTCATTACCCCCCCCCCCCCCCAA
>NW_013895323.1:0-300 GCF_000517525.1 Limulus polyphemus
GCTAGCTTGCACTACAGTATTACAGGTTTTTGTTGACAGTGTTTATAGTGCTGCTAGCTTGCACTACAGTATTACAGGTTTTTGTTGACAATGTTCATAGTGTTGCTAGCTTGCACTACAGTATTACAGATTTTGTTGACAATGTTCATAGTATATATATAGTTTGTGTTGCTAGCTTGCACTACAGTATTACAGGTTTTTGTTGACAATGTTCATAGTGTTGCTAGCTTGCACTACAGTATTACAGGTTTTTGTTGACAATGTTCATAGTGTTGCTAGCTTGCACTACAGTATTACAGG
>NW_013895324.1:0-269 GCF_000517525.1 Limulus polyphemus
CATCACCGATCATGACCTACTAAATATACAAGAACGACCACGTTCATCACCGATCATGATCTACTAAATATACTAGAACGACCACGTTCATCACCGATCATGACCTACTAAATATACTAGAACGACCACGTTCATCACCGATCATGACCTACTGAATACAAGAACGACCACGTTCATCACCGATCATGACCTACTGAATACAAGAACGACCACGTTCATCACCGATCATGACCTACTGAATACAAGAACGACCACGTTCATCACCGATC
>NW_013895325.1:0-263 GCF_000517525.1 Limulus polyphemus
AGTTGGAGCACATGAATTTCAACATAAAGAAGGTCCATTTGATGCCAAAGATGGGCGTTCTATGACTGCATTTTGGTTCAAACGACGCATTCTGAATGGACAAGAGGTCAATCATTTCTGGTTGGTGTATTCACCTCTACATAAAGCAGCATACTGTGTTTGTTGTCTTCTTTTTTAATCTACATGTATGACATTCGATAGTCGGTCTGCTTTCAAAACACAGGGTGGATTCTCTAAGTGAAAAGAAATTGAAAAGTTAAATG
>NW_013895326.1:0-278 GCF_000517525.1 Limulus polyphemus
AAATCTTGTGTTCTTCTTATTGATAGTACACAGTATTTTTAAATCTTGTGTCGTCTTATTGGCAGAACACAGTATTGTTAAATCTTGTGTCTTCTTTTTGACAGTACATAGTATTATTAAATCTTAAGTCTTCTTATTGACAAGACATATTATTGTTAAATCTTGTGTTTTCTTACTGACAGTACACATTATCTTTGAATATTGTGACTTTTTATTGACAGTACACAATATTGTTAAATCTTGTGTGTTCTTATTGTTATTACACAGTATTTATAAAT
>NW_013895327.1:0-283 GCF_000517525.1 Limulus polyphemus
CGTTACTACTATCCCATGTCCTATATAGCACAATAGATCATTGAATAAGTTTCGTTACTACTATTCCATGTCCTATATAGCACAATAGATCATTGAATAAGTTTCGTTACTACTATTCCATGTCCTATATAGCACAATAGATCATTGAATAAGTTTCGTTACTACTATTCCATGTCCTAAATAGCACAATAGATCATTGAATAAGTTTCTTTCGTATTATTCTACGTCCTGTAACATAACAGGTCACTGAATAAGTTTTGTTCGTACTATTCCATGTCCTATA
>NW_013895328.1:0-331 GCF_000517525.1 Limulus polyphemus
ATAGCAGAAAGTTTCCAACTAATTAGTACTTAATATGACGTATAAGAAAGAGTTGTAGAAATATTAAGATAGCAGAAAATTTAGTTGAATGGACGGGAACTGCTTGTTTTAAAAATACAAGTATAGAGGACGACGTTTCGAAAGTCTTCCGCCTTTCGTCTTCAGGTCAACTTGTGTAAGATGTTTCTATAACGGGTAGTTATCGTCTGTTCAACTAAGTTCATCATGAATATTCTACCTAAACAATCTATCAAAAAAAGTAGGGTAGCATGTTTGAACGGAAGATTTTGAATATTTTTATTAGTTAATTGTTTGTTTGTTTTGAATTTCG
>NW_013895329.1:0-634 GCF_000517525.1 Limulus polyphemus
AGTTACCGATTTATAACCACCATACTCATCTTTTGCCTTACTTGGTACAACTACTCCATGAACCCCTAGGTGTAACTCTAGTTACCTAATTTATAACCACCATACTCATCGTTAGCCTTACTTGGTACAACAACTCCGAGGTAACTAGAGTGACACCTAAGTGTTCATGGAGTAGTTTAGAGTTAAACCTAGGTGTTCAAAGAATAGTTGTACCAAGTAAGACTAAAGATGAGTATGGTGGTTATAAATTCGGAAACTAGAGTTACACCTAGGTGTTCAAGGAGTAGTTGTACCAAGTATGGCTTAAGATGAATTTGGTGGTTATAAATTCTAAAGCTAAAGATGAGTATGGTGGTTGTAAATTCGGTAACCTTGGTACAACTACTCCATGAACACATAGGTGTAACTCTAGTTACCGAATTTGTAACCACCATACTCATCTTTAGCGTTATTTGGTACAACAACTAAACGAATTCCTAGGTGTAACTCTAGTTAACTAATTTATCACCATACTAATCGTTAACCTTACTTGTTACAACAACTCCACGAACACCTAGGTGTAACTCTAGTTACCGATCTCATAACCACCATACTCAGCTTTAGCCTTACTTGGTAAAACTTCTCCATGAACACA
>NW_013895330.1:0-263 GCF_000517525.1 Limulus polyphemus
AATACAGATGGATAGTGGCTGGTAGGTCTTTCATTATATATGGATAGTGGCTGGTAGGTCTTTCATTATATATATAGAGAGTGGCTGGTAGGTCTTTTAATATAGATGGATGGTAACTGGTAGGTCTTTTAATATAGATAGATGGTAACTGTTAAGTCTTTTAATATATATGGATGGTAACTGGTAGGTCTTTCATTATATATCGATAGTGGCTGATAGGTCTTTTAATAGAGATGGATGGTAACTGGTAGGTCTTTTAATAT
>NW_013895331.1:0-263 GCF_000517525.1 Limulus polyphemus
GTTAATTAACGAACGAGACGTAACAATATGATCTATATAAAGGTTATATATATATTGTATTTGAATTTATAACTAAAGTTGCATAGAAAATGAATTATTTATTTAAAAAACATAAGCAAATTAAACATATCCAAATATTACGATTGAGCATTGGATAAATACATATGAATCTATTCAATGTATACAAGTATAAGCAAGTACATGGACAGTAAATCAAAACATAAACTATGATATTTTATGACAGTATGTAGGTTCAAACAGGG
>NW_013895332.1:0-265 GCF_000517525.1 Limulus polyphemus
ACGTCTTCTTATGAAACGAACTCCACCTTTTTGCTTCTCTTTATTTTGGGTTAGCGAAAGTTCAAATTTTTTAGATTTTCACAGAACATAATACTTTTCGTTTATGCTATAATGTCTCAATTTTTAGTTTACCTACGAAATAAGCAGTATCCAATATTTTTCTTTTAATTTGGCGTTAAAAAAGGACATTTTCTCCATTTCCCAAAAAAAAATCATATTTTTACGGAAAAAGCCAAGGATATAGCCCACGTTTTCCTACAAATTT
>NW_013895333.1:0-401 GCF_000517525.1 Limulus polyphemus
AATCTTGAGTCTTTTTATTGACAGTACACAGTTTTGTTAAATCTTGTGCCTTCTTATTGAAAGTACACAATGTTGTTAAATCTCTTGTCTTCTTATTGACAGTACACAGTATTGTTAAATCTTGTGTCTTCGTATTGAAAGTACACAGTGTTGTTAAATCTCTTGTCTTCTTATTGACAGTACACAGTATTGTTAAATATTGTGTCTTCTTATTGACAGTACACAGTAACATTAAATCTTGTGTCTTCTTATTGATAGTACATATTATCGTTAAATCTTGTGTAACGATACTGTGTACTATCAATAAAAAGACACAAGATTTAACGATACTGTGTACTGTCAATAAGAAGACATACGATTTAGCAATGCTGTGTACTATCAATAAAAAGATTATTGTTAAA
>NW_013895334.1:0-276 GCF_000517525.1 Limulus polyphemus
CCTATCTAAGAGATTGTATAGTATTATCTTAGCTAGAGTGGTAAAGCATACCTATCTAAGAGAATGTATAGTATTATCTCAGTTAGAGTGGTAAACATACCTATCTAAGAGAATGTATAGTATTATCTTAGTTAGAGTGGTAAACATATCTATCTAAGAGATTGTATAGTATTATCTTAGCTAGTGTGGTAAGCATACCTATCTAAAAGATTGTATAGTGTTATCTTAGCTAGAGTGGTAAACATACCTATCTCAGAGAATGTGTAGTATTATCTT
>NW_013895335.1:0-275 GCF_000517525.1 Limulus polyphemus
TATCGTTAAATCTTGTGTCCTCTTATTGAGATTAAACGGTATTGATAACTCTTGTGTCTGCTTATTGACAGTACACAGTATTTGTAAATCTTGTCTTCTTATTGATAGTACACAGTATCGTTAAATCTTGTGTCTTCTTATTGACAGTACACAGTATTGATAAATCCTGTATCTTCTTATTGACAGGACTCAGTACTGTTAAATCTTGTGTCTTTTTACTGACAGTACACAGTATCGTTAAATCTTGTGTCTTCTTATTGACAGTACACATTATT
>NW_013895336.1:0-262 GCF_000517525.1 Limulus polyphemus
TTATCAATACTGTGTCCTTTCAATAAGAAGATACAGGATTTATCAATACTGTGTACTGTCCAAAAGAAGATACAGGATTTATCAATACTTTGTCCTTTCAATAAGAAGATACATGATTTATTAATACTGTGTCCTGTCAATAAGAAGACACATATTTAACAATACTGTGTCCTGTCAATAAGAAGATACAGGATTTATCAGTTTTGTGTACTGTCAATAAGAAGACACAAGATTTAATAATACTGTGTCCTGTCAATAAGAA
>NW_013895337.1:0-263 GCF_000517525.1 Limulus polyphemus
TATTATCCAGCAAATTCAATAACGAGGAACCCACTTTGAGACTAATGATGCTTGGAGACTGCTTGAATGGATAATGAAGAAAAACTTTAATATAAGTTGAATATAACAGCAAATGTACAACGTTGTTATGTTAAACTTAAAATTTTTCTTCATTACCCATTCAAGATGTCTCCAGCACTTGACACGTATTTGTTTGACAAACATAGAACTGGAAGAAACTGTTTCTAAAAATAGTTCATAATACCCGTGACTTTAAGTAACAG
>NW_013895338.1:0-298 GCF_000517525.1 Limulus polyphemus
TAGATGGTAGAATATATAACTCTATATAAATAAAACAACTCCCAACTCATCTTTCAAACATAGATGGTAGAATATATAACTCTATATAAATAAAACAACAGCTTCCAACTCATCTTTCAAACATAGATGGTAGAATATATAACTCTATATAAATAAAACAACTTCCAACTCATCTTTCAAACATAGATGGTAGAATATATAACTCTATATAAATAAAACAACAGCTTCCAACTTATCTTTCAAACATACACGGTAGAATATATAACTCTATATAAATAAAACAACAACTTCCAACTCA
>NW_013895339.1:0-281 GCF_000517525.1 Limulus polyphemus
TGTCTTTATCCAAACAACAACATCGTATCAGTTTATCGATGTCTTTATCCAAAGAACAACATCATATCAGTTTATCGATGTCTTTATCCAAAGAACAACATCATATCAGTTTATCGATGTCTTTATCCAAACAACATCATATCACTTTATAAATGTCTTTATCCAAACAACAACATCGTATCAGTTTATCGATGTCTTTATCCAAAGAACAACACCATATCAGTTTATCGATGTCTTTATCCAAACAACAACACCATATCAGTTTATCGATGTCTTTATCC
>NW_013895340.1:0-315 GCF_000517525.1 Limulus polyphemus
CGCTATTGGCTAATCGTTAGATGAAAAATGTTTCTCATAAAATAGTAACAATGTTTGGTATTGATTAATGATGAGACAAACAATGTTTGTTACTGGCTAATGGTTAGATGAACAATGTTTGGTATTGGCTAATGGTTAGATGAACAATGTTTGGTATTGGCTAAGGGTTAGATGAACAATGTATGGTATTGGTTAATGGTTAGATGAACAATTTTGGTATTGACTAATGGTTAGATGAACAATGTTTGGTGTTTGCTAATGAAAAATGTTTGGTGTTTGCTAATGGTTAGATGAACAGTGTTTTGTATTGCCTTA
>NW_013895341.1:0-336 GCF_000517525.1 Limulus polyphemus
AACGTTAAATCAGACACAAGATAAGTGACAGTACACAGTATTGTTAAATCTTGTGTCTTCTTATTGTGTACTGTCAATATTGCTAAATCGTGTAATAAGAAGACCAGAGTACACAGTATTGTTAAATCTTGTGTCTTCTTATTGACAGTACACAGTATAGTTAAATCTTGTGTCTTCTTATTGACAGTAAACATTATCGTTCAATATTGTGTCTTCTTATTGACAGTACACAGTATCTTAAATTTGTGTCTTCTTATTGACAGTACACAGTATCGTTAAATCTTGTGTCTCCTTATCGACATTACACAGTATTGTTAATACTTGTGTCTTCTTATT
>NW_013895342.1:0-265 GCF_000517525.1 Limulus polyphemus
AGTCAACAGTGGGTCATAGAACGATACTAGCTATTGGGTCCTATTTAATCCAGTCGGTCTTAAACAAACACATGTAGATAAGTTGTAAATATATGAGTTAATTAACACATTGGCTGCAGACTAAAGTCAACAGTGGGTCTTAGAACGATAATTGTTATTGGATCTATTTAATCCACTCGGACTTGAGGAAACCAATGAAGATATGTTGTAAATTGATGAGTTAATAAACACTTTGGCTACAGACTAAAGTCAACAGTGGGTCATA
>NW_013895343.1:0-495 GCF_000517525.1 Limulus polyphemus
CAGATATTCGAGCCACTTCTGTTTCAGTTTTACTGATACCTAAGATTAGTTTCAGATATTCGAGCCACTTCTGTTTCAGTTTTACTGATACCTAAGATTAGTTTCGGACATTAGAGCCACTTCTGTTTCAGTTTTACTGATACCTAACATTAGTTTCAGCCACTTTTGAGCCACTTCTATTTCGGTTTTACTGATATCTAAGATTAGTTTCAGATATTCGAGCCACTTCTGTTTCAGTTTTACTGATACCTAAGATTAGTTTCGGATATTCGAGCCACTTCTGTTTCAGTTTTACTGATACCTAACATTAGTTTCGGATATTTGAGCCACTTCTGTTTCAGTTTTACTGATACCTAACATTAGTTTCGGACATTAGAACCACTTCTGTTTCAGTTTTACTGATACCTAACATTAGTTTCGGACATTAGAACCACTTCTGTTTCAGTTTTACCGATACCTAACATTAGTTTCGGATATTCGAGCCACTTCTGTTTC
>NW_013895344.1:0-815 GCF_000517525.1 Limulus polyphemus
AAAAGCTATGGATAGATAAAATAACTCGATGTATAAAAGCTATGGATAGATAAAAAACTCGATGTATAGATAAAATAACTCGATGTATAAAAGCTATGGATAGATAAAATAACTCGATGTATAAAAACTATGGATAGATAAAATAACTCGATGTATAAAAGCTATGGATAGATAAAATAACTCGATGTATAAAAGCTATGTATAGATAAAATAACTTGATGTATAAAAGCTATGGATAGATAAAATAACTCGATGTATAAAAGCTATGGATAGATAAATATACATCGTGTTATTTATCTATCCATAGCTTTTGTGCATCGTGTTATTTATCTATCCATAGCTTTTATACATCGTGTTATACATCGTGTTATTTATCTATCCATAGCTTTTAAAAGCTATGGATAGATAAATAACACGATGTATAAAAGCTATGGATAGATAAATAACACGATGTATAAAAGCTATGGATAGATAAATAACACGATGCACAAAAGCTATGGATAGATAAATAACATAAAAGCTATGGATAGATAAATAACACGATGTATAAAAGTTATGGATAGATAAATAACTCGATGTATAAAAGCCCATAGCTTTTATACATCGAGTTATTTTATCTATCCATACATCGTGTTATTTATCTATTATAAAAGTTATGGATAGATAAATAACTCGATGTATAAAAGCTATGGATACCTAAAATAACTCGATGTATAAAAGCTATGGATAGATAAAATAACTCGATGTATAAAAGCTATGTATAGATAAAATAACTCGATGTATAAAAGCTATGGATAGATAAAATAACTCGATGT
>NW_013895345.1:0-262 GCF_000517525.1 Limulus polyphemus
AAAGTTTGGTATAATCAACGTGTCTATGTATTTTACCCGTGTCTTAATAAAGTATGGTATAATCATCGTGTTGATGTATTTTACCAATGTCTTAATAAAATATGATATAATCATGGTGTTGATGTATTTTCCCATGTCTTAGTAAAATATGGTAAAATCATCGTATTGATGTATGTTACTCATGTCTAAATAAAGTATGGTATAATCATCGTGTTCATGTATTTTTCCCATGTCTTAATAAAGTATGTTATGATCATCGTTT
>NW_013895346.1:0-435 GCF_000517525.1 Limulus polyphemus
GGAGAGAATTGGTATACAGTTTGTCTGGCCTCAGGAAACGCCGGAGAGAATTGGTACAGTTTGTCTGGCCTCAGGAAACGCCAGAGAGAATTGGCACAGGTTTGTCTGGCCTCAGGAAACGCCGGAGAGAATTGGTACAGGTTTGTCTGGCCTCAGGAAACACCGGAGAGAATTAGCACAGGTTTGTCTGGCCTCAGGAAACACCGGAGAGAACTGTTAAAGGTTTGTCTGGCCTGGGAAAACGCCGGAGAGAACTGGTACAGGTTTGTCTGGCCTCAGGAAATACTGGAGAGAACTCACCAAAAATCAGCATCGCACTTCCAACATGAAAAAACACAGATAAAGAGAAAAAAATATTACCAAAGATAACACAATAAATGTTATTTTATAACACCTGTAATTGACGAAACTATACTCCAAGAAATAAAACTATAA
>NW_013895347.1:0-279 GCF_000517525.1 Limulus polyphemus
CCATAGTTATCTTGTATACACTATCTTTAACCATTGTATACACTATCTTTAACCAACCACAGTTATCTTGTATTCACTATCTTTAATCATTGTATACACTATCTTTAACCATTGTATACACTATCTTTAACCATTGTATACACCATCTTTAACCATTGTATTCACTATCTTTTAACCATTGTATACACTATCTTTAACCATTGTATACACTATCTTTAACCAACCATAGTTATCTTGTATACACTCTCTTTAACCACTGTATACCACTATCTTTAACCA
>NW_013895348.1:0-263 GCF_000517525.1 Limulus polyphemus
ACATATGAAGTACAGAAGTTTCGTACGGTACACATATGAAGTATCAGAGAAGTACAGAAGTTTCGTACGGTATATATATATATATATATATGAAGTACCAGAGAAGTACAGAAGTTTTGTACGGTATATATATATGAAGTACCAGAGAAGTACAGAAGTGTTGTACGGTATATATATATGAAGTACCAGAAAAGTACAGAAGTTTCGTACGATATACTTATGAAGTACCAGAGAAGTACAGAAGTTTTGTACGGTATACGTAT
>NW_013895349.1:0-263 GCF_000517525.1 Limulus polyphemus
TAGAATGTAAAGAAATTTCGATGAGCATTAAAACAAAGCACAAAAGTTATCAATTTTAAATTATTTCCTGCGCTTATGAAGATTTATCAATATCAATTTACGTTCATCTTAAATTTACAACTAACTGCACTTCGGGTACGAGATAATTCACCAGAATTTTGAATGCAGGGAGGAAATAATATAAACCACTGAGAAACTAAGTTAAAGTTGATATATCTCAGGCTTAAAAATAAATTCGTATCTTTTACTTATTATTAAAATAG
>NW_013895350.1:0-263 GCF_000517525.1 Limulus polyphemus
AAAAAAACACAACAGTAAAATCGACACTAACCGAAATTTTGATAACATATTATGAAATAACTATTGGGAATTTTCATAAAAGATCTCTATTTTGAAAGTTTTACATCAAGGGCATCTTTGTATTGAAATATGAAGAAAAACATTTTTTTCAAAATTTGAGGAAAAAACATGGGCTATAGCCTTTAGTTTTTGGTGAAAATATGAATTTTTTTGGAAAATGGAAAAAAGGTTTTTTTTGACGCAAAATTAATAGAAAAATATCC
>NW_013895351.1:0-299 GCF_000517525.1 Limulus polyphemus
ATGGTAAGTACCATTATAAACAGTCCAGCTGTTTGTGACAGCTACACTAAATTCTTGTATCTCATGGTAAGTACCATTATAAACAGTCCAGCTGTTTGTGACAGCCACACTAAATTATTGTATCTCATGGTAAGTACCATTATAAACAGTCCAGCTGTTGGTGACAGCTACTGTCGGTTCTTGTATCTCATGGTAAGTACCATTATAAACAGTCCAGCTGTTTGTGACAGCTACATTAAATTCTTGTATCTCATGGTAAGTACCATTATAAACAGATCAACTGTTTGTGACAGCTACTG
>NW_013895352.1:0-262 GCF_000517525.1 Limulus polyphemus
TTTTTTGAGCTATAATAGACAAGCAGTGAGAAAACATGGCATATTAGCAGCATCGTTCTTATCATTAGTTATTTATCAATGCAGATATTTTGGAAAAACGTTACATATCATTTTGGTATTTTGAACCTGAACGGCACTTTATGTGATACGTGGGTTAAATGACCAGGACAAGAAGGGACTTCAAGGGTTCAGGCATAGCAAACCCTAATTTATAACTGCGACCAGAGGGGGGGGGGGACACGTCAGCAGCATCCGACGTCCA
>NW_013895353.1:0-262 GCF_000517525.1 Limulus polyphemus
CAGCATTATCGTGTTAGAAAATAACATTATCGTGTTAGAAAACAGCATTATCGTATTAGAAAATAATATTATCGTGTTAGAAAATAGCATTATCGTGTTAGAAAATAGCATTATCGTGCTAGAAAATAACATTATCGTGTTAGAAAATAACATTATTGTGTTAGAAAATGGCATTATCGTGCTAGAAAATAACATTATCGTGTTAGAAAATAGCATTATCGTCCTAGAAAATAACATTATCGTGCTAGAAAATAACATTATC
>NW_013895354.1:0-489 GCF_000517525.1 Limulus polyphemus
TATAATAAAACTATAAACTAGACAAAAACAAAATATAATAAAACTATCAACTAGAAAAAATAAAATATAATAAAACTATTGACTATATTAAAACAAAATATAATAAAACTATTGACTATATTAAAAAAAATATAATAAAACTATTGACTAGATTAAAACAAAATACAATAAAACTATTAACTAGAAAAATAAAATAAAATAAAACTATAAACTAGACAAAAACAAACATATAATTAAAATATTAAATAGACAAAAATAAAATATAATAAAACTATTGACTATATTAAAACAAAATATAATAAAACTATTGACTATATTAAAACAAAATATAATAAAACTATTGACTAGATTAAAACAAAATATAATAAACTATTGACTATATTAAAATAAAATATAATAAAACTATTGACTATATTAAAACAACATATAATAAAACTATTGACTAGATTAAAACAAAATACAATAAAACTATTAATTAGAAAAAAAATA
>NW_013895355.1:0-427 GCF_000517525.1 Limulus polyphemus
GACAGTACACAGTATTGTTAAATCTTGTGTCTTCTTATTAGACAGTACACTAGTATTGTTAAATATTTTGTCTTCTTATTGACAGTACACAGTTTCGTTAAATTTTGTGCCTTTTTATTGATAGTACACAGTATCGTTGAATCTTATGGCTTGTTATTCATAGTACACAGTATCGTTAAATCTTGTGTTATCTTATTGACAGTACACAGCATTGTTAAATCTTGTGTCTTCTTATTGACAGTACACATAATCGTAAAATCTTTACTATCAATAACAAGCCACCACAGTATCCTTAAATCTTATGGCTTGTTATTGATAGTAAAGATTTAACGATACTGTGCCAATAAAAAGGCACAACAATACTGTGTACTGTCAATAAGAAGACACTAGATTTAACAATACTATGTACTATAAATCTTGTGTCTTC
>NW_013895356.1:0-302 GCF_000517525.1 Limulus polyphemus
AAGCTGGGTTATACCACACTTATATTGCTCATTCTTTATCTAATTTATTCAGGTTTTATGCCATAAGCTAGGTTATGCCTCACTTATATTGCTCATTCTTTATCTAATTTATTCAGGTTTTAAGCCATAAGCTAGGTTATGCCTCACTTATATTGCTCATTCTTTATCTAATTTATTCAGGTTTTAAGCCATAAGCTGGGTCATACCTCATTTATATTGCTCATTCTTTATCTAATTTATTAAGGTTTAAGCAATAAACTGAGCCCATACCTCACTTATATTGCTCATTCTTTATCTAATTG
>NW_013895357.1:0-273 GCF_000517525.1 Limulus polyphemus
AAAAAGACACAAGATTTAACAATACTATGTCCTGTCAATAAGAAGATACAGGATTTATCAATACTGTGTACTGTCAATAAGAAGACTCAAGATTTAACAATAACGTGTTCTGTCAATAAGAATATACAGGATTTATCAATACTTTGTACTGTCAATAAGAAGACTCAAAATATAACAAAATTTTATCCTGTCAATAAGAAGATAAAGGATTTATCAATACTGTGTACTGTCAATAAGAAGACACAAGATTTAACAATAATGTGTCCTGTCAAT
>NW_013895358.1:0-263 GCF_000517525.1 Limulus polyphemus
ATAAGATATAGACTAAATGTTTGGCACAATACCATAAGATATAGACTAAATGTTTGGCACAATACCATAAGATACAGACTAAATGTTTGGCACAATACCATAAGATATAGACTAAATGTTTGGCACAATGCCAAAAGATATAGACTAAATGTTTGGCAAAATGCCATAAGATATAGACTAAATGTTTGGCACAATACCATAAGATATAGACTAAATGTTTGGCAAAATGCCATAAGATATAAACTAAATGTTTGGCACAATAC
>NW_013895359.1:0-447 GCF_000517525.1 Limulus polyphemus
TCGCTGACTTATTCCACCATCTGCTTGACCAACTATCCTTCCTCTAATAAAATCTGACATTTCGAGAGAACCTTGAGTTCAAGTCATGTTGTAGCACAAGATAATCAGTGTGCGGACCATTTTCATTTACATAGTACTCTGTGAACACAAATTAGTTAGCATAAATCAGTTAAATGACGAAAAATTAGGTGTCTATTTACTTGTGACCACTCAGTGTATATGTCCTCAAATATATTTGTATCGTACTTTTCTAGGTTTATCTTAGTAAAGCAAAAAGACATATAAAACGAATGGTAACTTCATTTTTGTTAAGATTGATGAAGACAACGGCACGATATAACTAGCTCTATGATGAGACGTTGGCACGATATAACTAGCTCTATGATGAGACGTTGGCACAATATTACTCTCTCTATCATGAGACGTTGGCACAGTATAACTAACTCT
>NW_013895360.1:0-265 GCF_000517525.1 Limulus polyphemus
CGTTAAATCTTGTGTCTTTTTACTGACAGTACACAGTATCGTTAAATCTTGTGGCTTGTTATTGATAGTACACAGTATCATTAAATGTTATGACTTGTTATGATAGTACACAGTATTGATAAATCCTGTATCTTCTTATTGACAGGACACAGTATTGTTAAATCTTGTCTCTTCTTATTGACAGTACAGTGTATCGTTAAATCTTGTGTCTTCTTATTGACAGTACACAGTATTGATAAATCCTGTATCTTCTTATTGACAGGAC
>NW_013895361.1:0-300 GCF_000517525.1 Limulus polyphemus
CTATAGGTTTATTCAAGTTAAACCTATAGTAATGTCACATCACTTGAATAAACCTATAGTAAAGTCACATCACTTGAATAAACCTATAGTAACGTCACATCACTTGAATAAACTTATAATAGCGTCACATCACTTGAATAAACCTATAGTAACGTCACATCACTTGAATAAACCTATAGTAATGTTACATCACTTGAATAAACCTATAGTAATGTCACATCACTTGAACAAACCTATAGTAATGTCACATCACTTGAGTAAACTTATAGTAACGTCACATCTTCAAGTGATGTGACGTTA
>NW_013895362.1:0-1177 GCF_000517525.1 Limulus polyphemus
AGTAACTCAGTTTTACTCTTGATTAGATAATATCTTATAGAGTAGCCCCAAGTAACTCAGTTTTACCCTTGATTAGGTAATATCTTATACAGTAGCCCCGATAAACTCCGCTTTACTCTTGATTAGATAATATCTTATACAGTAGCCTCGAGTAACTCAGTTTTACTCTTGATTAGGTAATATCTTATACAGTAGCCCCCGAATAAATCAGCTTTACTCTTGATTAGGTAATATCTTATACAGTAGCCCCGAGTAACACAGCTCAAGAGTAAAACTGAGTTACTCGAGGCTATTGTATAAGTTATTATCTAATCAAGAGTAAAGATATTACCTAATCAAGAGTAAACTGAGTTACTCGGGGCGTACTGTATGAGATATTACCTAATCAAGAGTAAACTGAGTTACTCGGGGCTACTGTATAAGATATTACCTAATCAAGAGTAAAACTGAGTTACTCTGGGCTACTGTATAAGATATTACCTAACGGGGGCTACTGTATAAAGTAACTCAGCTTTACTTTTGGTTAGGTAATATCTTATACGATTTACTCGGGGGCTACTGGGCTAGTGTATAAGATATTAACTAATCAAGAGTAAAACTTCGAGTAACTCAGTTTTTTACCTAATCAAGAGTATATTACCTAATGAAGAGTAAAGCTACGTTACTCGGGGATACTCTATAAGATATTGAGTTACTCGGAAGCTAAAGTATAAGTAAAGCCGAGTAACTCAGCTTTACTCTTGATTAGGTATTATCTTATACAGTAGCCCAGAGTTATTACCTAATCAAGAGTAAAGCTGAGTTATAAGATATTACCTAATCAAGAGTAAAGCTGAGTTTCTCGGGGCTACTGTATAAGATATTACCTAATCAAGAGGAATACTGAGTTACTCGGGGCTACTGAATAAGAACAGTAGCCCCCAAGTAACTCAGCTTTACTCTTGATTAGGTAATATCTTATACAGTAGCCTCCGAGTAACTCAGTCTTTACTCTTGATTAGGTAATATCTTATACAGTAGCCCCCGACCCCCGAGTAACTCAGTTTTACTCTTGATTAGGTAATATCTTATACAGTAGCCCCCGAGTAACTCAGTTTTACTCTTGATTAGTTAATATCTTATACACTAGCCCCCGAGTAACAAAGTTTTACTCTTGATTAGGTGATATTTTATGCAG
>NW_013895363.1:0-696 GCF_000517525.1 Limulus polyphemus
AAAATACAAACTGTCTAACGATTACAAAACCCAACCAAGAAAGGGGTAAGGGCTAAAATAATAACGACCTGGATGTCATGTTAGACTTTGTATGTATTTTTACCACCCAGTGAGAACCATTCTCCCTTCGTTGTACACGGATTGGGTTCTCGGCTTATTATTAACCAACTACTCTTATTAAGAGAAAGGTTTGTTAACTTGTAGAGTAAACTTGAAGAACAAATGATAATAAAAGAAACTGACTCTCAAATCAAATACTCTTGTTACTTAGAAAACAGACAGTGAATAGTTACATTTAACTAAATGTTTTCATGATCATTTAAAAGGGTGTTTCAAAAAGCTACACAAATAGCTGTGCTCTGCCCACTGCAGATATCGAAAAATGATTTTTGGTATTCTTTAATAGATAGTTTAGGCAGAGTATTCTTACTGATTTGACTGTGAAATGGGCCGTACTGCCTATTGGAGAAACACTTATAGAAATATATTTTCGTGCAGTTTTCCATCAAAACCGCAGGAAATAATACTTGAAACATAACATATATGATAATAATATTGTAGAATATTTTGACAAAATTACGATTTTATCTCGTTTTTATCGTTTTTGTTAAGCGTTTAAAACAAGTTTACAGCATGTTGAGTTTGATTGATTGTAGCAAGAACTGTTATATTTAATTCAACATAGTTTTTTTTCTT
>NW_013895364.1:0-262 GCF_000517525.1 Limulus polyphemus
GAAGAAAGACATCTATAGACGAATGGATATGATAAAGAAAGACATCTATAGACGAATGGATATGATAAAGAAAGACATCTATAGACGAATGGATATGATAAAGAAAGACATCTATAGACGAGTGGATATGATAAAGAAAGACATCTATAGACGAATGGATATGATCAAGAGAGACATCTATAGACGAATGGATATGATAAAGAAAGCATCTATAGACGAATGGATATGATAAAGAAGACATCTACAGACGAATGGATATGAT
>NW_013895365.1:0-263 GCF_000517525.1 Limulus polyphemus
TCGTCCATAGTTTTAACAGCTGATCAGAGGAAAGGTGACCAGCAACAAATACCACAAGGGGGAATTTTCAATGTGAATGACACTTTATGAGTCTGAAGGTTAAACGGCAAATATTAGAGACCTGTAGGGATCATGTATAGCCGTCCATAGTTTTAACAGCTGATCAGAGGAAAGGAGACCAGCAACATATACCACAAGGGGGAAGTTTCAATGTGAATGACAATTTATGAGTCTGAAGGTTAAACAGCTAATATTAGAGACCT
>NW_013895366.1:0-259 GCF_000517525.1 Limulus polyphemus
AGTTTCATCTACGTGTACATCCGTTTATTAAACTACCTCTCCTTTCATCTACGTGTACATCCGTTTATTAAACTACCTCTAGTTTCATCTACGTGTACATCCGTTTATTAAACTACCTCTCCTTTCATCTACGTGTACATCCGTTTATTAAACTACCTCTAGTTTCATCTACGTGTACATCCGTTTATTAAACTACCTCTCCTTTCATCTACGTGTACATCCATTTAATACACTACCTCTCCTTTCATCTACGTGTACA
>NW_013895367.1:0-263 GCF_000517525.1 Limulus polyphemus
ACATTCACCTCTCTGTATTAGTATCTGGACACGTTGGTTATTTATTTTCACTTCTTCTGAAGTGTTTGTTCACCTTCACTTCTCTGTATTAGTATCTGAACTCCTTGGTTATTTATTTTCACCTCTTCTGAAGTGTTTGTTCACCTTCACCTCTCTGTATTAGTATCTGAACTTGTTGGTTATTTATTTTTACCTCCTCTGAAGTGTTTGTTCACCTTCACCTCTCTGTGTTAGTATCTGAACTTGTTGGTTATTTATTTTTA
>NW_013895368.1:0-263 GCF_000517525.1 Limulus polyphemus
TTGTTTCTTTCGCATGTTCGCGTAAAGCTACACAGGAGTTATATCTGCACCAATAGTTCCTAATTTTAAACTGATACACTAGAGGCTACTCTAATCGAATAATGTGACTTTACCGCCATTGTTTATAATGTACCCATGGCCCACTTGCAAAGTAACATCCACATTTGTTTATAGACGATATAAATAGAGTATTCATGATGAACAAACATGTGTCTAATGGGCAGCAACCCAGTTCAAAGTGATGTTTTTACAGAAAATATTGA
>NW_013895369.1:0-484 GCF_000517525.1 Limulus polyphemus
TAAAAATACATTAAGTAATGTAGCTAATTTGGCATACCAGTCTAACTAGAGGCATGCGGTTTCTAAAAACAATAAATATAGCGATCCATCAGTTGGACTAAAATTGATTTATTAGACTTAACATTTTATAATAATATTTAACACATAATCAGTTTTACTAGACTTATCTTATATGATAATATTTAACACATAATCAGTTTTACTAGACTTATCTTATATGATAATATTTAACACATATTCAGTTTTACTAGACTTGTCTTATATGATAATATTTAACACATATTCAGTTTTACTAGACTTGTCTTATATGATAATATTTAACACATATTCAGTTTTACTAGACTTGATCTTATATGATAATATTTAACACATATTCAGTTTTACTACTTATCTTATATGACAATATTTAACATAAATCAATCTTACTAGACTTATCTTATATGATAATATTTAACATAAATCAGTCTTACTAGACTTGTCTTAT
>NW_013895370.1:0-263 GCF_000517525.1 Limulus polyphemus
AGGTGTTCGTGGAGTTGGTGTATCAAGATAACGCTACAGATGAGTATGGTGGTTACAAATTCTTTAACTAGAGTTACACCTAGGTATTCTTGGAGTAGTTGTGCCAAGTAAGGCTAAAGATGAGTATGGTGGTTATAAATTGTGTAACTAGAGTTACACCTAGGTGTTCATGGAGTAGTTTTGCCAAGTAAAGCTAAAGATGAGTATGGTGGTTATAAATTCGGTAACTAGAGTTACACCTAGGTATTCGTGGAGTTGTTGTA
>NW_013895371.1:0-263 GCF_000517525.1 Limulus polyphemus
CCCTCTTCTTGTTTCTCGTCCTTCTCCTCCAACAACCCCTCTTCTTGTTTCTCGTCCTTCTCCTCCAACAACCGCTGCAATCCCTCTTCTTGTTTCTCGTCCTTCTCCTCCAACAACCGCTGTAATCTCTCTTCTTGTTTCTTTTCCCGTTCGTTTATTGCTGCCATCAAATCTGCTAAGTTGTAGTTTGATTTGCCGCTTCTCTTGTTCATTTTTTTTTTCGGTCCCACTCTGACACTAATTTGTTACGTCTCAGTTCGTTA
>NW_013895372.1:0-405 GCF_000517525.1 Limulus polyphemus
AGAAGACGTAATAATCGTCGAGATTATTAAATTTTAAATGAAAATTCTTCTTTTAAAGCTTATCTATTAACTGCCTTTTCTTGAGAAGTAGAGTAAAATCAAAGATAACGGACATTTTCAACAGCAAATCCTGGTTTAAATATTGGGAATAATTCGGAAAGGAATACCATTTTCTATTGTATACATCAAGGGCATCTTTCGAGAACAATAATATGAAAATCAAATTTTTCACGAAATTTTGGAAAAATACCAAGTGTATAGCCAAAATACGCACGTTTTTGCATATTTCATAAAAACTAATTTTTCATCAAAATCACCAATAAAGATAATCGGAGATGTCATACTTAAGTTTATCTTCTTTATTTCCTAAGAAAGATCAAGAATAAAGCGTTAGAACTTTAAGGG
>NW_013895373.1:0-263 GCF_000517525.1 Limulus polyphemus
ATGTTGAGTAGCAAGTCTTGTTTAGTATGTTGACTACCAAGTCTTGTTTAGTATGTTGACTACCAAGTCTTGTTTAATATGTTGACTACCAAGTCTTGTTTAGTATGTTGAGTAACAAGTCTTGTTTAATATGTTGACTACCAAGTCTTGTTTAATATGTTGACTACCAAGTCTTGTTTAGTATGTTGACTACCAAGTCTTGTTTAGTATGTTGACTACCAAGTCTTGTTTAGTATGTTGAGTAACAAGTCTTGTTTAGTATG
>NW_013895374.1:0-257 GCF_000517525.1 Limulus polyphemus
ACTAATCATAGCAGAACCGTCTGGAAAATAATCTATAGGATATAGTACAGCTTATAAAATGAGTCAGGAATTATTTTTGGCGACAAAGGACAGGTTTATGTGTTTTAATAAAGGTGGCTTCCAAAATATAGAGATGAAAGGTTGACAGACCATTTGCAATAAGCAATCAGCACAAGTCGGGTTCACTAGTAAATGCTGGCCAATCGATGATTCACATTTCGGTGGTAGAACCTTTGTTTTACGACATGGTAAATTCA
>NW_013895375.1:0-263 GCF_000517525.1 Limulus polyphemus
GTACTATCGTACTAGTATTCTGTATGTGATCACACTTATAGTTAGTGGCGCAAGTTACCGCAATTCGTTTGGTCTTCTTTCTTCTGAAGATCCTCTGTTCCTTTTGTCAAAGTGTAACCAGGCTGATTCAACTATTTTAGAACCACGCTTTGGCGAAATAAAATTATCCTTTTCATATTTTTATACTGTTAGTTTCGCTCTAACATATTAAACGTTAGGCCTATTACCTTTGTGGTACATAACTTTACACAACAATATTGTTA
>NW_013895376.1:0-263 GCF_000517525.1 Limulus polyphemus
AAGAAGACACAAGATTTAACGATACTGTGTACTGTCAATAAGAAGACACAAGATTTAACAATACTTAGTCCTTTCAATAAGAAAATACAGGATTTATCAATAATGTGTACTGTCAAAAAGAAGACACAAGATTTAACAATAATGTGTCCTGTCAATAATAAGATACAGGATTTATCAATAATGTGTACTGTCAATAAGAAGACACAAGATTTAACAATACTGTGTCCTGTCAATAAGAAGATACAGGATTTATCAATACTTTG
>NW_013895377.1:0-263 GCF_000517525.1 Limulus polyphemus
GTTATTTGGTACAACAACTCCACGAATACCTACGTGTATCACTAGTTACCGAATTTATAACCACCATACTCATCTTTAGCTTTACTTGGCACAACTACTACATGAACACCTATGTGTAACTATAGTTACCGAATTTATAACCACCATACTCATCTATAGCGTTATTTAGTACAACAACTCCAGGAATAGATAAGTGTAACTCTAGTTACCGAATTTATAACCACCATACTACTCTTTAGCTTTACTTCATACAACTACTACAT
>NW_013895378.1:0-261 GCF_000517525.1 Limulus polyphemus
GAAGATCTTCAACTCCCGGGCGCTCTGTTTATACACTGTATTATACATCAGCAAGCACTCTGTGGGAAAGACTTAGATATTTCTTGTGTACTGAAACCAGTCGTTTCTGCGGTGAACTTCATTTGGGGTCATGCACTTAATCACTGCCAGTTCCAGGCTTTTCTTGAAGAAATTGATTCTGAATTCTGTGACTTGCCTTATCACACAGCAGTGAGATGGCTCAGCTCCGGTAAAGTCATGTTTCGTTTTTATTAGTCTCCG
>NW_013895379.1:0-263 GCF_000517525.1 Limulus polyphemus
TGAAAAAGAAAAGAAACAAGAAGAACGAGAAAAGAGACAAGAAGAGAGACTACAGCAGTGGTTGGAAAAGAAAGAAAATAAACAATAAGAGAGACTACAGCAGTGGTTCAAGGAGAAAGAAAATGAATAAGAACAGAGATTACAGCAGTGGATGGAGGAAAAGGAAAATAAATATGAAGAAAGCCAGAGTACACAAAAAGAAAACATTAGTAAATTTCAAATTTAAATACATTAAAGGATGGATACATTAACCATTGACTTAA
>NW_013895380.1:0-260 GCF_000517525.1 Limulus polyphemus
GTTAAATCTTGTGTCTTCTTATTGACAGAACACAGTATCGTTAAATCTTGTGTCTTCTTATTGACAGTACACAGTATCGTTAAATCTTGTGTCTTCTTATTGACAGTACACAGTATCGTTAAATCTTGTGTCTTCTTATTGACAGTACACAGTATTAGTTAAATCTTTGGTCTTTTTATTGACAGTACACAGTATCGTTAAATCTTGTGTCTTCTTATTGACAGTACACAGTATCGTTAAATCTTGTGTCTTCTTATTGA
>NW_013895381.1:0-263 GCF_000517525.1 Limulus polyphemus
ACTTACCGAATTTATAACCATCGTACTCATCTTTAGCCTTACTTGGTACAACTACTCCATGAACACCTAGGTGAAACTCTAGTTACAGAATTTATAACCACCATACTCATCTTTAGCCTTACTTGGTACAAGTACTCCATAAACACCTAGGTCTAACTATAGTTACAGATTTTATAACCACCATACTCATCTTTAGCCTTACTTAGTACAACTACTCCATGAACACTTAGGTTTAACTCTAGTTACCGAATTTATAACCCCAT
>NW_013895382.1:0-506 GCF_000517525.1 Limulus polyphemus
GATTTCAATGAAAGCCATTATCGCTTTTTCTATTGGGATGGGAAAACAGAATTCAATCATATCAAAACTGAACAGAATGCTGTCCAGTCATAGGTTTACCTGATCATTCTAGAGCTTTTATAAGAAGTCTTGGGTATTATTAATTAGCTAGATACCAACTGCAATACAATAAATTCTGTGTACCAATAATGTTTATATTATATTGTTTACATATGCGGCACGAACTTTGTAATAATAGGAATGATCATACGCAAGATATTCAAGAATTAAAATGCATTCACCCAGGCTGAGACCGCCGTATTCTAAGAATTAAAATGCATTCAAAGAATACGGCGGTCTTAGTCTGAGTGAATGCATTTTAATTCTTAGAATACGGCGGTCTTTGTCTGAGTGAATGCATTTTAATTCTTAGAATACGGCGGTCTTAGTCTGAGTGAATGCATTTTAATTCTTAGAATACGGCGGTCTTTGTCTGAGTGAATGCATTTTAATTCTTAGAATACGGC
>NW_013895383.1:0-450 GCF_000517525.1 Limulus polyphemus
AAAAATTGTTTTTCTTCATATTTCAATACAAACATGTCTTTGATGTAAGACTTTAAAAAATAAAGATCCTTTTATCAAAATTCCCACTAGTTATTTCACAATCTCCTATCAAAATTTCGGTTAGTGTCGATTTTACTGTTGTTGTTGTTGTTTTTTTGTCTTGAATTATATTTTAAACAAAGAAGAGCTTTCAGAATAATATCATTCAAACAAAATTCCAACATATAAAAGGCCATGCCGTCTTCTTATCAAATAAACTCCACCACAAAAAATGCTTTCACTCTGGGTTAGTGCAAATTCAATTTTTTTTTAGATTTTATAGTGACATAATGTTTTTTATCAGTGCTATAATGTTTCAATTTCGAGTTGTCCGACGAAATAAGCACTATCGGATATTTTTCTATTAATTTTGCGTCAAAAAAACACTTTTTTCCATTTTCCAAAAAAATT
>NW_013895384.1:0-288 GCF_000517525.1 Limulus polyphemus
GTGTCTTCTTATTGATAGTACACAGTATCGTTAAATCTTGTGTCTTCTTATTGACAATACATAGTATCGTTAAATCTTGTGTCTTTTTATTGATAGTACACAGTATTGCTAAATCGTGTGTCTTCTTATTGATAGTACACAGTATTTTTAAATCTTGTGTCTTCTTATTGACAGTACACAGTATTGTTAAATCTTGTGTCTTCTTATTGAAAGTACATAGTATCGTTAAATCTTGTGTCTTCTTATTGACAGACACAAGATTTAACGATAATGTCTACCTTCTTATTG
>NW_013895385.1:0-262 GCF_000517525.1 Limulus polyphemus
TTTCGATTTCTTGTTAACAGAGGGTCCTAAATTGATGATTCTTCACCAAATTTGGTATGTAGGTACACTTTAACGTTGCGTAGTAATATGCAGAGTTTTACCTTCCTACTCTTTGTTTAAAAGGAGTTATGGAACGTTTTGCGTTTTGAACCAGTACTTCGTTCCATTTGGACGGATCTTCTCGAAATTTTTTCAAGATCGTTCGTTGCATACTTTCATATTTACATGCAAAATTCTAGCCTTCTATTATCATTTTTTCGAA
>NW_013895386.1:0-261 GCF_000517525.1 Limulus polyphemus
TTAAATCTTGGGTTTCTTACTGACAGTACGCAGTATCGTTAAATCTTGTGTCTTCTTATTGACAAGACACATTATTGTTAAATCTTGTATTTTCTTACTGACAGTACACATTATCGTTGAATATTGTGTCTTCTTATTGACAGTACACATTATTGTTAAATCTTGTATTTTGTTACTGACAGTACACATTATCGTTGAATATTGTGTCTTCTTATTGACAGTACACAGTATTGTTAAATCTTATGTCTTTTTATTGACAGG
>NW_013895387.1:0-262 GCF_000517525.1 Limulus polyphemus
ATATTGTGACTTCTTATTGACAGGACACATTATTGTTAAATCTTGTGTTTTCTTACTGACAGTACACATTATCGTTGAATATTGTGTCTTCTTATTGACAGTACACAGTTTTGTTAAATCTTGAGTCTTCTTATTGAAAGTACACAGTATTGTTAAATCTTGTGTCTTCTTATTGACAGTACACAGTATCGTTAAATCTTGTGTCTTCTTATTGACAGTACAGAGTATCGTTAAATCTTGTGTCTTTTTATGGATAGTACAT
>NW_013895388.1:0-263 GCF_000517525.1 Limulus polyphemus
GGGTGCTTGATACATTAAATATTAATTTAATTAATTCTTTATTTATTTACTTATTTTTAGCGAAATTGGTTTGTCAGATATCATTTTTGTGAAGTGAAAAGTCCCAAACTGTCGTAGTTTACGCAAAAAAATATTATGTGCTGCCATATAGCGACGGAAAGTGGAACTATTATGAAATATAGAAGTAATTTTCCTGAGTGGTGGTTTTCCTTTTTGTTATTTTCTTAGAAAAATGCGAGTAATAGGAGAAGATATTAACATTG
>NW_013895389.1:0-263 GCF_000517525.1 Limulus polyphemus
ACCATATATATATATATCGATGTGAATTTTTAACAGAAGTTTTTATTTACTATATATATATATGTGTATCGTTGTAAATGTTTATTCAGAAGTTTTTATTTACCAAATATATGTATATATCTTTATATCGTTGGGAATGTTTCATCAGAAGTTTTTATTTACCATATATCTATCGTTGTGAAGTTTTGATCAGAAGTTTTTATTTACCATATTTATATATGTTTGTGAATTTTTAATCAGAAGTTTTTATTTACCATATATAT
>NW_013895390.1:0-263 GCF_000517525.1 Limulus polyphemus
TTGTTCACCCTTATATTTTAGTTACTCATTCCTACATATCAATTGTTCCCCTTTTTTATTTTAGTTACTCATGATTACATTTCAATTCTTCGTCCTTATATTTTAGTTACTCGTTCTTACATGCCAATTGTTCACCCACATATTTTAGTTACTCGTTCTTACATGCCAATTGTTCACCCACATATTATAGTTACTCGTTCTTACATGTCAATTGTTCACCCACATATTTTAATTACTCATTCTTTCACGTCAATTGTTCACCC
>NW_013895391.1:0-518 GCF_000517525.1 Limulus polyphemus
GATAAATCCTGTATCTTCTTATTGACAGGACACAGTATTGTTAAATCTTGTGTCTTCTTATTGACAGTACACAGTATCGTTAAATCTTGTTTTATTTTTGATAGTACATAGTATTGTTAAATCTTGTGTCTTCTTATTGAGAGTAAACGGTATTGATAAATCTTGTGTCTGCTTATTGACAGTTCACAGTATTGGTAAATCTTGTCTTCTTATTGATAGTACACAGTATCGTTAAATCTTGTGTCTTTTAATTGACATTAAATCTGTGTACTGTCAATAAGAAGACACAAAATTTAACAATACTGTTGGAAGACACAAGATTTAACAATACTGTGTCTTGTCAATAAGAAGATACAGGATTTATCAATACTGTGAACTGTCAATAAGAAGACACAATTGACAGTACACAGTGTTGATAAATCCTGTATCTTCTTATTGACAGAACACAGTATTGTTAAATCTTGTGTCTTTTAATTGACAGTACTCAGTGTTGATAAATCCTGTATCTTCTTATTGAC
>NW_013895392.1:0-263 GCF_000517525.1 Limulus polyphemus
TGGCAGCTTTCAGAGAAGTTTGAGGGACTTTGCTGGCACTGTAACAATCCTGGGCACAAGAAAGCTCAATGCTAGCAATTTCAACACAGGGAAAATGCCACTGTAGGAAAGGCTGCTACCCAGAAATGTTGTTGGAACTGTGGAGAGCGAGGACATATGAGGAGCCAGTGTAAGATGAATACTTCCAATAGGTCAGCCTCGGGGAAACCAGTAGTGGTTCGTGTTGAGGGACGCCTACCAGCCCCCACCATGAAAGTCCCAAC
>NW_013895393.1:0-262 GCF_000517525.1 Limulus polyphemus
GCAACGAACGTTCATAAAAAAATTCGAGAAGATTAGTCCAAATGGAACGAAGTACTGGTACAAAACGCAAAATCTCCCATAACTTCCTTAAAACGAATAGTAGAAAGGTGAAACTCTGCATATAACTGCGAAACGATAGAGTGTACCTACATAACAAATTTGGTGAATAATAATCAATTCAGGACCCTCTGGTAACAAGAAATCGAGAAACAATCGGTAAAAAAAAGCTTCAGTGCAGTACACATACGATTTAAGGATCCAT
>NW_013895394.1:0-470 GCF_000517525.1 Limulus polyphemus
ACGTTTATAGGATGAGTATTTTTGTGTGTTAGACACATTTAGAATATAAGTATTGTGGTGTTAGCCACATTTAGAGGATGAACATTGTGGTAGGTTAAATACATTTAGAGGATGAGTATTGTGGTGTGTTAGACATGTTTAGAAGATGAGTATTGTGGTGTGTTGGACAATACTCATCCTCTAAACGTGTGGTGTGTTAGACACGTTTATAGGATGAGTATTGTTGTGTGTTAGACACATTTAGAATATAAGTGTTGGGGTGTTATCCACATTTATAGAATGAGTATTGTGGTGTGTTAGACACGTTTAGAGGATGAATATTGTGGTGTGTTAGACACTTTTAGAGGATGGGTATTGTGGTTTGTTAGACACGTTTAGAGGATGAGTATGGTGGTGTGTAGACACGTTTACGGGATGAGTATTGTGGTGTGTTAGACACGTTTATAGGATGAGTATTGTGGTGTGTTAGA
>NW_013895395.1:0-263 GCF_000517525.1 Limulus polyphemus
ATATTGGTCAAACTAAAATAAATTTAAAATATAGATTGCAGGAACACAAAAGTTACATAAGAAATACTAAAATAGAAATATCAGCTATAGCCGAACATGTAAAAACTACCCAACATACAATATTATTGGAAAAAAACTTTAGTTTTTAGCTCAGCCTTGAAGTTTTATATCATTAAATATTAGAGAAACATTGGAAATAATGAAATATGAAAAACAAAAACAAGTATTAAGCAGAGATGAAGGACTAGCAATTCAATACATTG
>NW_013895396.1:0-263 GCF_000517525.1 Limulus polyphemus
CTCTGTTAGATAAGGACAATGTAACGTGTTAACATATATTAATCTGTTAGATAAGGACAATGTAACGTTTCAACTTATATTAATCTGTTAGATAAGGACAATGTAACGTTTCAACTTATATTACTCTGTTAGATAAGGACAATGTAACGTGTTAACACATATTACTCTGTTAGATAAGGACAATGTGACGTTTTAACTTATATTACTCTGTTAGATAAGGACAATGTGACGTTTTAACTTATATTAATCTGTTAGATAAGGAA
>NW_013895397.1:0-369 GCF_000517525.1 Limulus polyphemus
ATCTTGTTTGTCTGTTACAGTGACAGCTATTCTGATATCGAATCAAGACTTGGCTGCCTTGTTTGTCTGTTACAGTGGCAGCTATTCTGACATAGAATCAAGACTTGACTATCTTGTTTGTCTGTTACAGTGGCAGCTATTCTGACATATAATCAAGACTTGGCTGTCTTGTTTGTCTGTTACAGTGACAGCTATTCTGATATCGAATCAAGACTTGGCTGTCTTGTTTGTCTGTTACAGTGGCAGCTATTCTGATATAGAAGCAAGACTTGGCTGTCTTGCTTGTCTGTTACAGTGGCAGCTATTCTGACATAGAATCAAGACTTGGCTATCTTGTTTGTCTGTTACAGTGACAGTTATTCTGATATC
>NW_013895398.1:0-263 GCF_000517525.1 Limulus polyphemus
TTACACCTAGTTGTTCGTGGAGCTGTTGTACCAAATAACGCTAAAGATGAGTATGGTGGTTATAAATTCGGTAACTATAGTTACACCTAGGTGTTCATGGACTAGTTGTACCAAGTAAGGCTAAAGATGAATTTGGTGGTTATAAATTCTGTAACTAGAGTTACACAAAGGTGTTCATGAAGTAGTTGTACCAAGTAGAGCTAAAGATGAGTATGGTGGTTATAAATTCGGTAACTAGAGTTAAACCTTGGTGTTCGTGGAGC
>NW_013895399.1:0-378 GCF_000517525.1 Limulus polyphemus
GTGCCAAGTAAACCTAAAGATGAGTATGGTGGTAATAAATTCGGTATCTAGAGTTACACCTAGGTGTTAATGGAGTAGTTTTACCAAGTAAGGTTAAAGATGAGTATGGTGGTTATAAATTCCGTAACTAGAGTTACACCTAGGCGTTCATGGAGTAGTTGTACCAAGTAAGGCTAAAGATGAGTATTGTGGTTATAAATTCGGTAACTAGAGTTACATCTAGGTATTCGTGGAGTTGTTGTATAAAATAACGCTAAAGAGAGATAACCACCATAAAATTCTGTAACTAGAGTTACACCTAGGTGTTCATGGAGTAGTTGTACCAAGTAAGGCTACAGATGACTATGGTGGTTAGAAATACTGTAACTAGAGTTAACC
>NW_013895400.1:0-263 GCF_000517525.1 Limulus polyphemus
AACTACTATTAACTACATGTTGGTCTAATTACTACTATTAACTATATGTTGGTCTAATAAATATTATTAACTAAATTTTGGTCTAATAACTATTATTAACTACATGTTGGTCTAATAATTACTATTAACTAAATGATGGTCTAATAACCAATATTAACTAAGTGTTGGTGTAATAACTATTATTAACTAAATGTTGGTCTAATAACTAATATTAACTACATGTTGGTCTAATAACTACTATTAACTACATGTTGGTCTAATAA
>NW_013895401.1:0-306 GCF_000517525.1 Limulus polyphemus
GTTAGGTTTTCTTTATACCGGTACTGAAAGGATGTTGCATGTGTGTTTTTCGAAATTGGTAGATACAATGCTCTAAAAATAACAACTTATTGGAAAAGTAAAGACATTAAAGATTTAATTACAGGTTGAAATTAGGGCGCCTATGTAACAGTTCTTTATTAAATGAATTTTATTATAAACTTAAAATTCAGATACTGCATAAATATATGTGGTTAAAATGTTCAATCCTTTGTACGTAGTTACTCTCTATCATATCTAAGTGGAAAACCAAAATCAAAAAAGATAAACAATATATATATTTTTTAA
>NW_013895402.1:0-263 GCF_000517525.1 Limulus polyphemus
TTCCACAGTATCATGCGAAGTTTCACCTTCCTATGATGCGTTTTAAGGGAGTTATTGAAGGTTTTGCGTTTTGTACCAGTACTTAGTACCATTTACATGAATCTTTTTGAATTTTTTTATTAAGGTTCGCCGCAATTTTGCACGTTTACTTACAAAATTCTAGTTTATTAGTTTTAGTTTTACGATTTTTATGGTCGTTTTATGTTACTCTTTTTATGGCTTCTTGAAATCGTATGTGTACTGCACTGAAGCTTTTTGTTACC
>NW_013895403.1:0-285 GCF_000517525.1 Limulus polyphemus
AGTTGATTGTAGTTGACTACACTGTAGATCCACAGTTTGGTAAGATGTTTAGTAACAGTTGATTCTAGTTGACAAACACATAAGATCCACACTTTGGTAAGATGTTTAATAACAGTTGATTGTAGTTGACTACACATTAGATCCACACCTTGGGAAGATGTTTAATAACAGTTGATTGTATTTGGCAAACACAAAAGATCCACACTTTGGTAAGATGTTTAATAACAGTTGATTGTAATTGACTACACTGTAGATCCACAGTTTGGTAAGATGTTTAGTAACGGT
>NW_013895404.1:0-263 GCF_000517525.1 Limulus polyphemus
GATCACCCCTAACAATTTTGGAGATTTCAGCCTCTCCTCATATGACAACCCCTCCTTCCCAGGCACCATTCTAGTAATCCTCCTCTGAATCATTTCCAACAATTCAATGTCTTTCCTAAGGTAAGGAGCCCAAGACTGAAAACAATACTCCAAATGTGGTCCTACCAGTGACTTGTACAATGAAATTATAACCTCTTTAGACGTGTATTCAATATTTCTGTAGATACAACCTAAAATCCTATTTGCCCTACCACTAGCAACAG
>NW_013895405.1:0-262 GCF_000517525.1 Limulus polyphemus
GAATATAAAATCAACAGTTAGATTCCTCTGCTATTATACAATGTGAAGAAGAGCCATTAAAATATAAAATCAACAGTTAGGTTCCTTTGCTATTAATTAATGGGAAGAAGAGCCATTAAAATAATCAACAGTTAGGGTACTCTGCTATTATACAATAGGAAGAAGAGCCATTAAAATATAAAAACAACAGTTAGGTTACCTTTGCTATTATACAATGGGAAGAAGAGACCATTAAAATATAAAAATCAACAGTTAGGTTCCT
>NW_013895406.1:0-392 GCF_000517525.1 Limulus polyphemus
AATATAGATGACATATTACTATATATTCTTCTTTACTTTCTCTTATAATGTTCTAGACTTTCCTTATAATAAGACATATCTTTCTTTTTCATCTATTTTTAACTTGACATTGTTTCTGTTTATACATGTTTTATTGATATTTTTCCAATACTAGATGTGTATGAAAATTGTGGTATAAAACTGAATGATACAAGCAAGAGTAAAACCAAAATAATATTTGCTGCTGCACCGTAAGATAAAAAATTCAAAATTTCAGTTTTTAAAACAAGACAAAAAAATTCAAAATTTCAGTTTTTAACCAATCTTACCTGACGAAAACTTTCCTTCTGGTATATCAACATCTAGTGATCATGAAGTTTTTCTTCACTTATTGACTTGGTTTTCAATTGTAA
>NW_013895407.1:0-261 GCF_000517525.1 Limulus polyphemus
AAGAATTCACAACGATATATAAATATGGTAAATAAAAACTTCTGATTAAAACTTCACAACGATATATATATGGTAAATAAAAACTTCTGATGAAACAATCTCAACGATATAAAGATATATATATATTTGGTAAAAAAATCTTCTGAATAGACATTGACAACGATACATATATATATATATATAGAAAATAAAAACTTCTGATTAAAACTTCACAACGATATATATATGGTAAATAAAAACTTCTGATGAAACATTCTCAAC
>NW_013895408.1:0-425 GCF_000517525.1 Limulus polyphemus
ACCGATATTCTGAGCTTGTTGTTTATATTGTTAAGTGTATACCTTTACTTATTTACTGGTAGTTTTAAGGTAAGCTACCGATATTCTGAGTTTGTTATTATATTGATAAATGTATACCTTTACTTATTTACTGATAGTTTTAGGGTAAGCTACTAATATTCTGAGTTTGTTATTTATATTGTTAAGTTTATATCTTTACTTATTTACTGGTAGTTTTAAGGTAAGCTACCGATATTCTGAGTTTGTTATTATATTGTTAAATTAACAATATAAACAACAAGCTCAGAATATCGGTAGCTTACCCTAAAACTACCAGTAAATAAGTAAAGGTATAACTCTAAAACTACTAGTAAGTTAGTAAAGGTATACACTTCAGAATATCGGTAGCTTTGAGTTTGTTATTATATTGTTAAATGTATACCTTT
>NW_013895409.1:0-262 GCF_000517525.1 Limulus polyphemus
TGGAATTTATAACAACCATACTCATCTTTAGCCTTACTTGGTACAACTACTCCATTAACACTTAGGTTTAACTCTAGTTACCGAATTTGTAACCAACATACTCGTCTTTAGCAATATTGGGTACAACAACTCCACGAACACCTAGGTGTAACGCTAGTTACCGAATTTATAACCACCATACTCATCTTTAGCCTTACTTAGTACAACAACTCAACGAACACCTAATTATAACTCTAGTTACCGAATTTATAATCACCATACT
>NW_013895410.1:0-263 GCF_000517525.1 Limulus polyphemus
AAAGGAATCTCTTCACGAGAATGTTTGCTGAAAATGAATCTGTCACTCTTACAAGTTACAAAATAGTGCATATAATGGCAGAGCGAAGAAAACCGTTTACTGACGGCAACTTCATCAAAGAGTGTATGGTGGAAGCAGCAAATGACTTGTGTCCTGAGAAAGCCAATTTGTTTGGAAGTATCAGCTTTTCAGCAAGTTCAGTTGTGCAGAGAACAGAAGAACTTGGAGAGAACATAGTGTTACAGATACGCGAGAAAGCGAGG
>NW_013895411.1:0-263 GCF_000517525.1 Limulus polyphemus
TCCTGAACGTTTTAAACCTGTGTATTAAAAGGGTTATGTTGATGACACGGTTTGGCTAAAGTCCTGTCCTGAACGTTTTAAACCTGTGTATTAAAAGGGTTATGTTGATGACACGGTTTGGTTAAAGTCCTGTCCTGAACGTTTTAAACCTGTGTATTAAAAGGGTTATGTTGATGACACAATTTGGTAACAATCTTGTCCTGAACGTTTTAAACCTGTGTATTAAAAGGGTTATGTTGATGACACAGTTTGGTAACAATCTT
>NW_013895412.1:0-419 GCF_000517525.1 Limulus polyphemus
GATTTAACGATACTGTGTACTATCAATAAAAAGAAACAAGTTATAACAATGCTGTGTACTGTCAATAGGAAGACACAATATTTAAAGATTCTGTGTACTATCAGTAACAAGCCATAAGATTTAACGATACTGTGTACTATCAATAACAAGCCACAAGATTTAACGATACTGTGTACTGTCAATAAGAAGACACAGAATTTAACAATATTGTTCACTGTCGATAAGAAGACACAAGATTTAACGATACCTTGTACTATCACTGACACAGTATCGTTAAATCTTATGACTTGTTATTGATAGTACACAGTATCGTTAAATCTTGTGTCTTCTTATTGACAGTACACAATATTGTTAAATATTTTGTCTTCTTATTGACAGTACACAGTTTCGTTAAATCTTGTGGATTGTACTATCAATAA
>NW_013895413.1:0-263 GCF_000517525.1 Limulus polyphemus
TTCACAGTATTGTTAAATCTTGTGTCTTCTTATTGACAGTTCACAGTATTGTTAAATCTTGTGTGTTTTTATTGACATTACACAGTATCGTTAAATCTTGTGTCTTCTTATTGAGAGTACACAGTATTGTTAAATCTTGTGTCTTCTTATGGACAGTATACAGTATAGTTAAATCTTGTGTCTCCTTAATGAGAGTACACAGTATTGTTAAATCTTGTGTCTTCTTATGGACAGTATACAGTATAGTTAAATCTTGTGACTTC
>NW_013895414.1:0-263 GCF_000517525.1 Limulus polyphemus
ATACTCATCTTTAGCCTTACATGGTACAACTACTCCATGAACACCTAGGTGTAACTTTAATTACCGAATTTATAACCACCATACTCATCTTTAGCCTTACTTGGTACAACTACTCCATGAACACCTAGGTGTAACTCTAATTACAGAATTTATAACCACCATACTCATCTTTAGCCTTACTTGGTAGAACTACTTAATTAACACCTAGGTGTAACTCTTGTTCCCTATTTATAGCAACAATACTCATCTTTAGCCTTACTTGG
>NW_013895415.1:0-263 GCF_000517525.1 Limulus polyphemus
ACCACCATACTCATTTTTAGCATTACTTGGTACAACTACTCCATGAACACCTAGGTGTAACTCTAGTTACGGAATTTATAACCACCATACTCATCTTTAGCCATACTTGGTGCAACTACTCCAGGAACACTTAGGTTTAACTCTAGTTACCGAATTTATAACCCTATACTCATCTTTAGCGTTATTTGGTACAGCCACTCCACGAAAACCTAGGTGTAACTCTAGTTACCGAATTTATAACCACCATACTCATCGTTAGCGTT
>NW_013895416.1:0-263 GCF_000517525.1 Limulus polyphemus
TGATGACTACCATAACTCAAACAAAGCTACAGGTTGATGACTACCATAAGTCAAACAAAGCTACAGGTGATGACTACCATAACTCAAACAAAGCTACAGGTGATGTTACCACAACTAGAACAAAGTTACAGGTGATGACTACCATAACTCAAAGAAAGCTATAAGTCAAGACTACCATAACTCAAACAAATCTAGCATGTGATGACTACCATAAGTCAAACAAAGCTACAGGTGATGACTACCATAACTCAAACAAAGCTACA
>NW_013895417.1:0-263 GCF_000517525.1 Limulus polyphemus
GACATAGAGGGGACTTAAGTGGTATTGGTGTTCAAACTGTATAGGACGTAGAGGGGACTTAAGTGGTATTGGTGTTCAAACGATATAGGACATAGAGGGGACTTAAGTGGTATTGGTGTTCAAACGATATAGGACATAGAGGGGACTTAAGTGGTATTGATGTTCAAACGATATAGGACATAGAGGGGACTTAAGTGGTATTGATGTTCAAACGATATAGGACATAGAGGGGACTTAAGTGGTATTGATGTTCAAACGATATA
>NW_013895418.1:0-263 GCF_000517525.1 Limulus polyphemus
ACCTATGTATTCGTGGAGTAGTTGTACCAAGTAAGGCCAAAGATGAATACGGTTGTTATAAATTAGGTAACTAGAGTTACACCTAGGTATTCGGGGAGTTGTTGTACCAAATAAAGCTACAGATGAGTATGGTGGTTACAAATTCGGTAACTAGAGTTACACCTAGGTGGTCGTGGAATTGTACCAAATAACGTTAAAGATGAGTATGGTGGCTATAAATTCGGTAACCAGAGTTAAACCTAAGTGTTCGTGGAGTAATTGTT
>NW_013895419.1:0-263 GCF_000517525.1 Limulus polyphemus
CACCAATAACATATTAATAGGTATCACAGTCAGAGTATGGTGTGTTCACTATTGATATATTAATACATATCACGGTCAGAGTTTGGTTTGTTCACTACTGATATATTAATAGATATCACGGTTAGAGTTTGGTGTGTTCACTACTGATATATTAATAGATATCACGGTTACAGTTTGGTTTGTTCACCAATAATATATTAATAGATATCACAGTCAGAGTGTGGTGTGTTCACTAATGATATATTAATAGATATCACGGTCAG
>NW_013895420.1:0-259 GCF_000517525.1 Limulus polyphemus
TTCTACAGGTACACCTACCTTATATAGGTACACCTACCTTCTTCATGTACACCTCCCTTCTATAGGTACACCTACCTTCTTCATTTACACCTACCTTCTACAGGTACACCTATCTTCTATAGGTACACCTACCTTCTACAGGTACACCTACCTTCTACAGGTACACCTACCTTCTATAGGTACACCTACCTTCTATAAGTATACTTACTTTCTACAGGTACACCTATCTTCTACAGGTACACCTACCTTCTACAGGTAC
>NW_013895421.1:0-283 GCF_000517525.1 Limulus polyphemus
GGCGGTACCTTACGCCTATGCGGAACGTCTCCGGGAACGCGGCCGAGGTTCCGTCGGTGATACCTCGACCGGTGGTTGGCGTTCAATGCCGAGGCTTTCCGCGTATCTGAGGCGGAGACCGTACCCCGTACTTTTGAGAGGGATGACCCTAACCTTAGTTTCCCTCTTATATTAGGTGGGAACAAGTTAAACGCGGTAGCACACGAAAGAACGTTACCGACTATCGGAGAATTTTCCACGGACCCGATCTCGACGGCGGTACCTTACGCCTCTGCGGAACGCC
>NW_013895422.1:0-262 GCF_000517525.1 Limulus polyphemus
TCTTTTAGTTTTCCTTCCACTAGATTTTGTTGACATTGATATGGTTCGTTTTCGTCAGTTTTCCACTATA
Source organism: Limulus polyphemus (assembly GCF_000517525.1). NCBI lineage: Eukaryota > Metazoa > Arthropoda > Merostomata > Xiphosura > Limulidae > Limulus > Limulus polyphemus. The sequence continues at coordinate 71 of NW_013895422.1, forward strand.
TTTTGTCGACTGTTATAAACGGTCTTTTAGTATTCCTTCCTCCAGATTTTGTTGAAATTGATAAGGGTCCTTTTAGTCAGTTTTCCACTAGATTTTTTTGACTTTGAAAACGTGTTATTAGTTTTCTTCCACTCGATTTGGTCGACTTTCATAACTGTTTTTTTAGGCCTTCTTAGACTAGATATTTTCGAC
>NW_013895423.1:0-700 GCF_000517525.1 Limulus polyphemus
TTACACACTTACAAGGACATATTTATATATATATGCTAAATAAAAACTTCTGATTAAAAATTATCAACGACATATATATGTTAAATAAAAACTTGTGATTAAACATTCTCAACGATATACATATACATGGTAAATAAAACTTCTGATTAAATATTCACATGGATATATATATATGGTAAATAAAAATTATTATTAAACATCCACATCGATATATTTATATGGTAAATTAAAATTTCTGATTAAACATTCACATCGATATATATATATGATAAATAAAAACTTACTGATTAAATATTCACATCGATATATATATATATATATATGGTAAACAAAAACTTCTGAGCAAACATTTACAACGATATATATATGGTAATTAAATCTTGTGATTAAACATTTTGACCAATATATAGATATATAGATGGTAAATAAAATCTTCTTATTAAACATTCACAACGATATATATATATATATATGGTAAATAAAAACTTCTGATTAAAAATTCACAACGATATATATATATATGGTAAATAAAAACTTCTAATTAAAAATTCAAAACGATATACATATGGTAAAAACTTCTGAGTAAAAATTTACAACTATATATATATGGCAATTAGAACTTCTGATGAAACATTCTCAACGACATATATATATATATATATAGGTAAACAAAATCTTCTTATTAAAAGTTCACAACGGT
>NW_013895424.1:0-263 GCF_000517525.1 Limulus polyphemus
ATGCCCCTGATACTGAAAACAGAGATAAAAACAATCACTCGTTTTACCTTTGTATAACTTCATGTCCCTGATACTGAGAACACAAATAATAACAATCACTCGTTTTACATTTGTATAACTTCATGTCCCTGATACTGAGAACACAGATAATAACAATCACTCACTTTATCTTTGTATAACTTCATGTCCCTGATACTGAGAACACAGATAATAACAATCACTCGTTTTACCTTTGTATAACTTCATGTCCCTGATACTGAGAA
>NW_013895425.1:0-257 GCF_000517525.1 Limulus polyphemus
TCCGTTTTGGTTTGTTACTATATCAGTACAAAGTGCGTCAATTTTCAGTCGTTTCGGTTTATTACTATATCAGTACAAAGTGCGTCAATTTTCATCCGTTTTGGTTTGTTACTATATCAGTACAAAGTGCGTCAATTTTCAGTCGTCGTAGTTTGTCTACCAACGCTCTAAGATGATTGTTTTTTTTTCAGTCGTTTCGGTTTGTTTGCCATCATTACAAAACATGTCAGTTCCAACTCTTAATTCACCTACCATGC
>NW_013895426.1:0-263 GCF_000517525.1 Limulus polyphemus
TACTTACCGTCAATGACCCAGTCCCAGAACGTTATACTTACCTTCAATGACTCAGTCCCAAAACGTTATACTTACCGTCAATGACCCAGTCCCAGAACGTTATACTTACCGTCAATGACCCAGTCCCAGAACGTTATTCTTACCTTCAATGACCCAGTCCCAGAACGTTATACTTACCTTCAATGCCTAAGTCCCAGAACGTTATACTTACCTTCAATGACCCAGTTCCAGAACGTTATACTTACCTTCAGTGACCCAGTCCC
>NW_013895427.1:0-329 GCF_000517525.1 Limulus polyphemus
GCAGTCATTCTACTGATAAGTGACGTTGGTCTTTCATTCTACTATATAACATTATACAAGGAAACGGCAGTCATTCTACTGATAAGTGACATTGGTCTTTCATTCTACTATATAATATTATACAAGGAAACGACAGTCATTCTATTGAAAAGTGACATTGGTCTTTCATTCTACTATATAATATTATACAAGGAAACGGCAGTCATTCTACTGATAAGTGATATTGGTCTTTCATTCTACTATATAATATTATACAAGGAAACGGCAGTCATTCTACTGATAAGTGACGTTGGTCTTTCATTCTACTATATAATATTATACAAGGAAAT
>NW_013895428.1:0-333 GCF_000517525.1 Limulus polyphemus
TCATTCGTTGTAGATGTCATTAGTTGTAGATGTCATTAGTTGTAGATGTCATTTATTGTAGATGTCATTCGTTGTAGATGTCATTTATTGTAGATGTCATTCGTTGTAGATGTCAGTAGTTGCATATGTCATTAGTTGTAGATCTCATTAGTTGTAGATGTCATTCGTTGTAGATGTCATTTGTTGTAGATGTCAGTAGTTGCATATGTCATTAGTTGTAGATCTCATTAGTTGTAGATGTCATTCGTTGTAGACATCATTATGACATCTACAACGTTGTAGATGTCATTTATTGTAGATGTCATTAGTTGTAGATATCATTTATTGTAGATG
>NW_013895429.1:0-263 GCF_000517525.1 Limulus polyphemus
AGTTTCACCTTCCTAGTATTCGTATTAAGGGAGTTATGGGAGGTTTTGCGTTTTGTACCAGTACTTCGTCACATTCAGACGAATCTTCTTAAAAAATTTTATGCAAGGTTCGTTGGAACTTTTCACATTTACTTACAAAATTAAAACTTTCTATTTATAGTTTTACGATTTTCGTGGTCGTCTTTTGTTACTCTTTTATTGGCTTCACTGATAGCGTATGTGTAATGCAGTGAAACTTTTGGTTACTGATTGTTTCTCGATTT
>NW_013895430.1:0-292 GCF_000517525.1 Limulus polyphemus
GAAGACACAATATTCAACGATAATGTGTACTGTCAGTAAGAAAACACAAGATATAACAATACTATGTACTGTCAGTAAGAAGACACAAGATTTTACGATACTGTGTACTGTCAGTAAGAAAACACAAGATTTAACAATAATGTGTACTGTCAATAAGAAGACACAAGATTTAACGATACTGTGTACTGTCAATAAGAAGACACAAGATATAACAATAATGTGTACTGTCAATAAGAAGACACAAGATTTAACGATACTGTGTACTGTCAATAAGAAGACACAAGATTTAACG
>NW_013895431.1:0-263 GCF_000517525.1 Limulus polyphemus
CTTCTTATTAACAGTACACAGTATTGTTAAATCTTGTGTCTTCTTATTGAAAGTACACAGTATCGTTAAATCTTGTGTCTTCTTATTGAAAGTGCACAGTATCGTTAAATCTTGTGTCTTCTTATTGACAGTACACAGTATCGTTAAATCTTCTGTCTTCTTATTGACAGTACACAGTATTTTTTATCTTCTGTCTTCTTATTTTACAGTACACAGTATCGTTAAATCTTGTTTCTTCTTATTGACAGTACACAGTATACGTT
>NW_013895432.1:0-262 GCF_000517525.1 Limulus polyphemus
CTATTAATTTTGCGTCAAAAGAACATTTTTTCCATTTTCCAAAAAATTTCAAGATTTTCACGAAAAACCAAAGGCTATAGCCCATGTTTTTTCCCAAATTTTGAAAAAAATTATTTTTCTTCATATTTCAATACAAAGATGCCCCTTATGTAAGACTTTCAAAATAGAGATCTTTTTTTCAAAATTCCCAATATTTATTTTATAATCTCTTATCAAAATTTCGGGTAGTGTGGTTTTACTGTTATTGTTTTTTTGTCTTAAA
>NW_013895433.1:0-263 GCF_000517525.1 Limulus polyphemus
GATGACTTAAATAAAATGTGTTATTAATTCTTACCTAAATTCAAATTTGTAAATGACTTGGATAGAATGTGTTATTAATTCTTACCTATATTCAGATTTGTAAAATGACTTAAATAGAATGTATTACTAATTCTTACCTAAATTCAGATTTGTAAATGACTTAAATAAAATGTGTTATTAATTCTTATCTATCTTCAGATTTGTAAAATGACTTAAATAAAATGTGTTATTAATTCTTTCCTAAATTCAGATTTGTAAAATAA
>NW_013895434.1:0-264 GCF_000517525.1 Limulus polyphemus
GTTTTTTAGGCGTGTGTGCGGCCTAGAGGGGGAGGGGTACTAACCATGCCAGTGAAAGCTCCAAGTCAAAGCTATAGACTTATCCACTTTAGCATATAGTCCTGGAAAAATACAAAAAACCTTTAAAAGACTGGCACAAAAGTCAGTATGTGCTGTTTTCTTATTACTTTATTAAGCATAATGAACCTTACCCACTTTTAAGCATCTCAGCTATAAAGTTGAAGAAAATCCATAGAGACCAAGAATCAAACTTCAGTACTTCTG
>NW_013895435.1:0-263 GCF_000517525.1 Limulus polyphemus
GACAGTACACAATATCGTTAAATCTTGTTTCTTCTTATTGACAGTACACAGTATAGTTAAATCTTGTGTTTTCTTATTGACAGTACACAGTATCGTTGAATAATGTGTCTTCTTATTTACAGTACACAGTATCGTTAAATCTTGTTTCTTTTTATTGATAGTACACAGTATTGCTAAATCGTGTGTCTTCTTATTGATAGTACACAGTATTGTTAAATCTTGTGTCTTCTTATTGACAGTACCCAGTATTGTTAAATCTTGTG
>NW_013895436.1:0-263 GCF_000517525.1 Limulus polyphemus
CCCAATAGTTCTTTGTCACAGGGCTTAGATTAGACACCTTCTCCCAAGCAGGGCACAAAACACTTGCTTTTAGGAAATCAATCATTGGCTTCAAATCTTGGTCTTTCTCTTGTTCTGCCTTGATATCTATGTTTGGTTCCACTTCACCATGATCAACTCTTTCAGTCGGGTTGACTTCAGCTTGATGACACCTGGCTAGTTCAACCTCTCTTTTGCAGCAATGTCTGCAGTCATTTTCGCAGGGTCTTCGACTCAGTCCATCA
>NW_013895437.1:0-260 GCF_000517525.1 Limulus polyphemus
GACACAAGATTGAACGATACTGTGTACTTTCAATAAGAAGACACAATATTTAACAAAACTGTGTACTTTCATTAAGAATACACAATATTTAACGATACTGTGTATTGTCAATAAGAAGACACAAGATGTAACTATACTGTGTACTGTCCATAAGAAGACACAAGATTTAACAATACTGTGTACTCTTAATAAGAAGAAACAATATTTAACGATACTGTGTACTGTCAATAAAAGACACAAGATTAACAATACTGTGTACT
>NW_013895438.1:0-261 GCF_000517525.1 Limulus polyphemus
CCACACTGTATATTCCATATCCAGAACAGTATTTAAACCACACTGTATCTTCCATATCCAGAACAGTATTCAAACCACACTGTATCTTCCATATCCAGAACAATATTTAAACCACACTGTATATTCCATATCCAGAATAGTATTTAAACCACACTGTATATTCCATATCCAGAACAGTATTTAAACCACACTGTATATTCCATATCCAGAATAGAATTTAAACCACACTGTATCTTTTATATCCAGAACAGTATTCAAACC
>NW_013895439.1:0-263 GCF_000517525.1 Limulus polyphemus
AGTACACAGTAATATTAAATCTTGTGTCTTCTTATCGACAGTACACAGTATTGTTAAATCTTGTGTCTTCTTATTGACAGTACACAGTATCGTTAAATCTTGTGTCTTCTTATTGACAGTACACAGTATTGTTAAATCTTTTGTCTTCTTATTGACAGTACACACTATCGTTAAATCTTGTGGTATGTTAGTGATAGTACACAGTATTATTAAATCTTGTGTCTTCTTATCGACAGTACACAGTATTGTTAAATCTTTTATCT
>NW_013895440.1:0-263 GCF_000517525.1 Limulus polyphemus
TCAAACAAACAAACCTTAGCTGTTCCCTATAAGCATTTGGCGTTTAGGTTTATATGACTGCAGGCCCGCTGACAGGGGGGGGGGGGAGGCAAAGGAGGCTACTGCCCAGGGGCCCGGGCGAATGAAAACCTGGTTATGCCGTAAAGCCCGCAAAGCATGTTTAGGCTATATCTTCATTTAATGATAAAAACCATAGTTTTTGGCTTTTCTTTGTATATAGACGCTTGATACATTAAGAACGACTGAAACAATAATTTGAATAA
>NW_013895441.1:0-261 GCF_000517525.1 Limulus polyphemus
ACGTGAAAAGCTAAAAAATAAATTGTACTTTCACTAACAAAGAGTAAAAACATTACGAAAGGTGGAGTTTATTTTATAAGAAGACGTCGTGATCTTTTATCGGTTGGGATTTTGTTTGAATAATCTTATTTTAAAGCTATTCTTTGTTTACAATATAACTGAAAACAAAAAACAGTAAAATCGAAACTAGCCAAAATTTTGATTACAGATTATAAAATAACTATTGGATATTTTTGATGAAAGGATATCAATTTTGAAAGT
>NW_013895442.1:0-263 GCF_000517525.1 Limulus polyphemus
TGGTTTTCTAAAGTTGGAATTTTGTTTGAATGATGTTATTCTTAAAGCTCTTCTTTGTTTATAATATAATTGAAGACAAAAAAACAACTACAGTAAAATCGACACTATCCGAAAGTTTGATAAGAGATTATGAAATAACTATTAGAGATTTCGATAAAAGGATCTCTAATTTGAAAGTCTTACATCAAGGGCATCTTTTTGTTGAAATATGAAGAAAATCTATTTTTTTCAAAATTTGGGAAAAAACATGGGCTATAGCCTTT
>NW_013895443.1:0-265 GCF_000517525.1 Limulus polyphemus
TAGACACTGTTAGTCCCCCAGACTGTACTAGCCCAGTAGACACTGTTAGTACCCCAGACTGTACTAGCCCAGTAGACACTGTTAGTCCCCCAGACTGTCAGACTGTACTAGCCCAGTAGACAATGTTAGTACCCTAGACTGTACTAGCCCAGTATACACTGTTAGTACCCTAGACTGTACTAGCCCAGTAGAGACTGTTAGTCCCCCAGACTGTCAGACTGTACTAGCCCAGTAGACACTGTTAGTACCCTAGACTGTACTAGCC
>NW_013895444.1:0-263 GCF_000517525.1 Limulus polyphemus
TTGCCATTTTGTTGAGGGTTTTTAATGCTTGTGCGAATGTCTGTACTGCAGACTGTTTGTTTGTATTGCCATTTTGTTGAGGGTTTGGTGTAGGAAGCAATGGTGTTTTTCTTTGTGTGCTGTATGGTTTATAATTTTGAGCTTGTGTGTGTGTGTTGTTCTGTATATTGTTTATTCTTGTTACAATAGTTTTATATTTCAGGCATCCTTTATAGTTTGCCATATGTTGTTGTTGGCAATTGCAGCAGTACGGTTGTGGGTTA
>NW_013895445.1:0-449 GCF_000517525.1 Limulus polyphemus
CTAGTGATCCATATTCTTTATAACAGACTAGTTTATTAATATAGTGGAGTTGATTTTCTTGTAACACCTACTAAAGTATTTTTCTTCAGGTTTGTGTTTTGCACGAAGCTTAGGATTTTAGAATTTATAACAACAATTACGTTTTTTAATATCTTAAACTGGATACTAGTGTATTAACCTTTGAATTATAAAACTTAATAACAATACACGGATAAAATTATTAAATAATTACTGAAAATAACATTTAACATCTTCTCTTTTATACGATATATATATAATATAAATAATACTTTTTAAATTTATTTCTTGATAGTAATCATGATATTATTTTAAAGACTTCTTTCAATTTACCTTTTTCGATCAAGTTAAAATAGAAGGAAAAAATATTTATCTTTAGCAATACTTCAGCTATGCTTCTAGCGTCATCTGTTGGTTTAATATTTAATAAT
>NW_013895446.1:0-335 GCF_000517525.1 Limulus polyphemus
TTGTGTCTGATACTGGTGTTTGGGTATAGTGCTCACGAAACCCTGGCGTTGCTGCAGTGTCCTTGTTTGACATTGTAGTGCGTCCCCTCGTAGGACTCCATGGCGGGTGGGGTCAGTGGGCATTGAATCTCTATCTCTTTAATTATAAATCCCCCCATTCCAAATAAAAAAAATGTTAAAAATCTGCTTATTGATAAACGACCACGTCTAGAAGACTCTGAACAGCAGTCTCCATCACCCAGTACACATGTACCTCGCTTTATGAGTGCATGATTCTGATAGTATAAATAATTAGGTCAAATGTCTCCTTTTTTATTCAGAAGGGGCTTGCTGGC
>NW_013895447.1:0-263 GCF_000517525.1 Limulus polyphemus
ATCATATTAGTATTATAGGAGAAACAAAACATTTTGAAACATAGGTTAATGATCATTTTAGTATTATAGGAGAAACAAAACATTTTGAAACATAGGTTAATGCTCATATTAGTATTATAGGAGAAACAAAACATTTTGAAACATAGGTTAATGATCATATTAGTATTATAGGAGAAACAAAACGTGTTGAAACATAGGTTAATGATCATATTAGTATTATAGGAGAAACAAAACATTTTGAAACATAGGTTAATGATGATATT
>NW_013895448.1:0-483 GCF_000517525.1 Limulus polyphemus
TTTTAGATAGTATATTTAACTTTTGAGCCCAGATTGATACATCTTGTTTACATTATTAAAGATTAGGTGAGTCAGTAGTTGTTAATTTTAGATTATATATTTAACTTTAAAACCTAGATTGATACATCATTTACATTAGTAAAGATTAGATGAGTCAGTAGTTGTTAATTTTAGATAGTATATTTAACTTTTAAACCCAGATTGATACATCTTGTTTACATTAGTAAAGATTAGGTGAGTCAGTAGTTGTTAATTTTAGATAGTATATTTAACTTTAAAACCCAGATTGATACATCTTGTTTACATTAGTAAATATTAGGTGAGTCAGTAGTTGTTAATTTTAGATAGTATATTTAACTTTAAAACCCAAATTGATACATCTTGTTTACATTATAAAAGATTAGGTGAGTCAGTAGTTGTTAATTTTAGATTATATATTTAACTTTAAAACCTAGATTGATACATCTTATTTACATTATTAAA
>NW_013895449.1:0-263 GCF_000517525.1 Limulus polyphemus
AAAAGGTGCGGTTTATTTTGTAATAAGACGTCATGATCTGTTAGATGTGGGTGATTTGGGTTGAATTATCTTATATTTAAAGCCCTACTTTTTCTATTATACCTGAAGGAAAAAAAAGAAAAATCGAAGCTCGCCTATTTTGATATAGGATTATGGAATAAGTATTGGGAATTTCGATGAAAGGATGTCCATTCTGAATAGTACACATCTAGGACATCTTTGTATTGAAATATGAAGAAAAATAATTTTTTTCAAAATTTGAG
>NW_013895450.1:0-304 GCF_000517525.1 Limulus polyphemus
GACAGAAGATTTAACGATACTAAGTACTGTGAACAAGAAGACACAAGATTTAACAATACTGTGCACTGTCAATAAGAAGACACAAGATTTAACTATTCTGTGTACTTTCAATAAGATGACACAAGATTTAAAAATACTGTGTACTCTCAATAAGAAGACACACGATTTAGCAATACTGTGTACTATCCATAAGAAGACACAAGATTTAACGATACTGTGTACTGTCAATAAGAAGACACAAGATTTAACGATACTGTGTACTGTGTCTTCTTATTGACTTGGATTTAACGATACTGTGTACTGT
>NW_013895451.1:0-262 GCF_000517525.1 Limulus polyphemus
ACACTACTTTATGTAAACAGAGCTCATATATAATGAATTATTGTAGATGACACTACTTGATGTAATTAGAGCTCACAGATAATAAATTATTGTAGGTGACACTACTTGATGTAATTAGAGCTCACAGATAATAAATTATTGTAGGTGACACTACTTGATGTAATTAGAGCTTACAGATAATAAATTATTGTAGGTGACACTACTTGATGTAAATAGAGCTCATAGATAATAAATTATTGTAGGTGACACTACTTGATTAATT
>NW_013895452.1:0-263 GCF_000517525.1 Limulus polyphemus
ATTATTATAATTGACACAAATGTTAGATTATTATAATTATACGAAAATATTAGGTTATTATAATTGACAAGAATGTTGGATTATTATAAATATAAGAAAATATTAGGTTATTATAATTGACAAGAATGTTATATTATTATAACTGACAAGAATGATAGATTGTTATAATTGAAGGGAATGTTAGATTATTATAATTATACGAAAATATTAGGTTATTATAATTGACAAGAATGTTATATTATTATAATTGACATGAATGTTGG
>NW_013895453.1:0-325 GCF_000517525.1 Limulus polyphemus
ACAATAGGAAACGTAAAATTGTAGTAGAGAAAGGTCTAAAAAAGAGAAACACAATAGGAAACGTTAGATTGTAGCAGAGAAAGGTCTAAAAAAGAGAAACACAATAGGAAACATTAGATTGTATCAGAGAAAAGTCTAAAAAAGAGAAACACAATAGGAAACGTAAAATTGTAGTAGAGAAAGGTCTAAAAAAGAGAAACACAATAGGAAACGTAAGATTGTAGCAGAGAAAGGTCTAAAAAAGAGAAACACAATAGGAAACGTTAGATTGTAGCAGAGAAAGGTCTAAAAAAGAGAAACACAATAGGAAACGTTAGATTGTAGC
>NW_013895454.1:0-264 GCF_000517525.1 Limulus polyphemus
GAAAAAACAACTCTCAATACTCTACAAGTACAAATTATGTTCATGTTGTATAAACGTTTCTACTTCCCCTAATTTCTGACTACAGGAGTCTGGCTAGCTATAGAATAGTTTGCCAACGTTTTAACCGGGAAAGAAAAAACAACTCTCAATACTCTACAAGTACAAATTATGTTCATGTTGTAAAAACGTTTCTACTTCCCCTAATTTCTGACTACAGGAGTCTGGCTAGCTATAGAATAGTTTGCCAACGTTTTAACCGGGAAA
>NW_013895455.1:0-264 GCF_000517525.1 Limulus polyphemus
TGTAGCTTGATTGAATTTAGGAGTCTAACTTACTGTAAATTGACTGAATTTAGGAGTCTAACTTACTGTAGATTGACTGAATTTAGGAGTCTAAATTACTGTAGCTTGACTGAATTTAGGAGTCTAACTTACTGTAGATTGATTGAATTTAGGAGTCTAACTTACTGTAGATTGATTGAATTTAGGAGTCTAAGTTACTGTAGATTGACTGAATTTAGGAGTCTAAATTACTGTAGCTTGACTGAATTTAGCAGTCTAACTTAC
>NW_013895456.1:0-264 GCF_000517525.1 Limulus polyphemus
TTGAGAAAGGTCTCGTGGGCATCACGGTTCACCCTAATTGACGATTTCGGGTATTGAGAAAGGTCTCGTGGGCATCACGGTTCACCGTAATTGACGAGTTGTGGTATTGAGAAAGGCCTCTTGGGCATTATGGTTCACCGTAATTGACGAGTTGTGATATTGAGAAAGGCCTCTTGGGCATCATTGGTTCACCTAATTGACGAGTTGTGATATTGAGAAAGGTCTCGTGGGCATCATGGTTCACCCTAATTGACGAGTTTGGTA
>NW_013895457.1:0-264 GCF_000517525.1 Limulus polyphemus
ATCACCAGTATAAAATCCTGTTACATAAAAGTCATCACCTGTATAAAATCCTGCTATATAAAAGTCATCACCAGTATAAAATCCTGTTACGTAAAAGTCATCATCAGTATAAAATCCTGTTACGTAAAAGTCATCACCAGTATAAAATCCTGTTACATAAAAGTCATCACCAGTATAAAATCCTGTTACATAAAAGTCATCACCTGTATAAAATCCTGTAACGTAAATGTCATCACCTGTATAAAATCCTGTTACGTAAAAGTC
>NW_013895458.1:0-263 GCF_000517525.1 Limulus polyphemus
CACACACGAATTTATTATATAAACACCATATTTATATCAAATACATAATTATTATATATTACATACCGTATTTATATCACACACGTATTTATTATATAAACACCATATTTATATTAAATACATATTTATTATATATTACACACCATATTTATATTACACACGTATTTATTATATACACACCATATTTATATCACACACGTATTTATTATATACACACCATATTTATATTACACATAGTTATTATATAAACACCATATTTATAT
>NW_013895459.1:0-262 GCF_000517525.1 Limulus polyphemus
ACACCTGGAAAAAAGTTAAGCACCCCAAATATTTTTCAGGACTGCTTATTGAAAATGAGGTTTAATTTTCATGATGTTGAGCAATGTTCATAATTTCAAACATAATTAAAAGGATGTGAGCGTTCAGTTGTGACATTTAAATCAGGCGCGTTTTTTTCCCCACGTGCAACTTGCTCCCTTCTTCACGTCCAATATGCACTATTTTCTCGTGCATCAAATCCGTATTTAAGTCCCGAATTTCTGAATGCAAAATCATTTTAAG
>NW_013895460.1:0-262 GCF_000517525.1 Limulus polyphemus
CCACTGATGTGACTGTTACCGATGATGGGACATTTACTGATGAAGTAGATGAACCCCACATGAAACAGAAGCCAACAAGACGGAGACCAGTACGGAAGAAGATACGTCCCGTAAAATTAAGAGACTTTGTTGAATTGTAATTTTGTGCTTGTAATTCTGTACATTTAATTAAGTTATTGTTAATTGTTATTGGTTTATTGTATGTGGTTATTGTTCGGGACGAACAATATTAAGGAGGGGACAGTGTTGTGTCATCGAGATC
>NW_013895461.1:0-261 GCF_000517525.1 Limulus polyphemus
CAGTGTCATGTGACTCGCTGACGCAACACTGCCCCCTCCTTAATATTGTTCGTCCCGAACACTAACCACATACAATAAACCAATAACAATTAACAATAACTTAATTAACTGTACAGAATTACAAACACAAAATTACAATTCAACAAAGTCTCTTAATTTTACGGGACGTATCTTCTTCCGTACTGGTCTCCATCTCGTTGGCTTCTGCTTTACATGGGGTTCATCTACTTCATCAGGAAATGTCCTATCATCGGTAACAGT
>NW_013895462.1:0-262 GCF_000517525.1 Limulus polyphemus
CTCTTGGTGAAGTTACTGCCACTGATGTGACTGTTATCGATGATGGGACATTTACTGATGAAGTAGGTGAACCCCAGGTGAAGCAGAAGCCAACGAGACGGAGACCAGTACGGAAGAAGACACGTCCCTTAAATTTAAGAGACTTTGTTGAATTGTAATTTTGTGTTTGTAATTCTGTACAGTTAATTAAGTTATTGTTAATTGTTATTGGTTTATCATATATGGTTATTGTTCGGGACGAACAATATTAAGGAGGGGGCAG
>NW_013895463.1:0-262 GCF_000517525.1 Limulus polyphemus
CATTAAACAACAATAGATATTGACGACATTCAAAAAGGTACTAACATACCAATGTCAAAGATCAACATTAAACAACAGTAGATATTAACGACATTTAAACAGGTAGTAACATACCAGTGTCAAAGAAAAACATTAAACATCAGTAGATGATAACGACATTTAAACAGGTAGTAACATACCAGTGTCAAAGAAAAACATTTATCTAGGTTACTATCTGGTAACAAGAATCACATTGTGGAAATGTGAAGCTAATGTTGATGAC
>NW_013895464.1:0-262 GCF_000517525.1 Limulus polyphemus
GTTGACGTATGTGGAAAACATAGGGAAACACACATGTGAAAATCGTTTACCCAAGTTATTCACCTAAAGTACCCCAATGCAGTACATAATCAAGATAACCTACACAGCTGACGTACGTGGAAAACATAGGAAAACACACATGGGAAAAACGTTTACCCATGTTAATCACCTTAAGTACCCCAATGTAGTACATAATCAAGATAACCTACACAGTTGACGTATGTGGAAAACATAGGGAAACACAAATGGGAAAATCGTTTAC
>NW_013895465.1:0-368 GCF_000517525.1 Limulus polyphemus
AAAGTATAGTACAACCATTGTGTAAATATATGTTACCCATGTCTTGTTAAAGCATGGTACGACCACCGTGTTAGTGTATGTTATCCATGTACTGGTAAAATATGGTACAACCACCGTGTTAGTGTATGTTACCCATGTACTGGTAAAGGATGGTACAACCAACGTGTTAGTGTATGTTATCCATGTACTGGTATAGTATGGTACAACCACCGTGTTAGTGTATGTTATCCATGTACTGGTAATGTATGGTACAACCACCGTGTTAGTGTATGTTACCCATGTACTGGTAAGCTATGGTACATCCACCGTGTTAGTGTATGTTACCCATGTACTGTTAAAGTATGGTACAACACCGTGTGTTAGTGTAT
>NW_013895466.1:0-476 GCF_000517525.1 Limulus polyphemus
TATACTAAATTGTACATAGTGCTGAAAATAAAAAGGAATATGATGTAATAAAGGTTTCAGAGGTGGAATATTTTGGCCAAATAGAGACTTGTGAAACTTTTTTTTTGTTTAATAAATAATTTTTGATATAAATACGTTTAGGTAATGTGCACTTCTGAGTCAGATTACTTGGATGTATTTGTGTGGAATATAGCTAGAACATCCTTATCTATATATATGGAGGCAGAGCAGTATTACAATTATAACACCAGACTTGTGGTAGTTTTAAGTTATTGAAAACTGCCTTACTAGCATTTCTTAGAGGTTAACTCTTCAGTTTAGTTGGTGATGAATTCACTTAGCATGGGAGAGATTGTGGGTCTTTAGTTTAGTTGGTGATGAATTCACTTAGCATGGGAGAGGTTGTAGGTCTTTAGTTTAGTTGGTGATGAATTCATTTAGCATGGGCGAGATTGTGGGTCTTTAGTTCAGTCGGT
>NW_013895467.1:0-261 GCF_000517525.1 Limulus polyphemus
CAATAACGTTTTTGTAGCTTTCACTGACAATACTTATTTAAAGATAATTTTAAGCGTGAAAACTGTCCATATTTTGATGTCATGATATGTAAATTAAAAATTGTTATTTTACGGTGATAATCTTATTTTCTTGTGACCAATAATGAATAATTTCATTTGATAAACACGTTTAGATTGAATGGTAATTTATAATCAATCACAAGAACTGGAATCTGAATCACTTGAAAAAAACACGGGGGTGCTTAACTTTTTTCCAGGTGT
>NW_013895468.1:0-262 GCF_000517525.1 Limulus polyphemus
GCCCAAACCACGAGTCGACTAGAATTATCTTAACAGTGTCGTCGTCAAAAATAACTTTAAGAATCGCTAACCAACTTTGAAAGATGTGGATTTGGTCGAAAAAAATTATTTTTATAAAATGGTGGGCTCTTGTGGAGGACCTATCTTGTTATACATTTGCATTTTGCACGTTAAAACTGTCAATGTGCTGAAACGTAATCAGTTATAACAAAATTATTTCCATAAATGTGTCAGATTTTTGGAGGAGTAATCTGGGTTCTAT
>NW_013895469.1:0-262 GCF_000517525.1 Limulus polyphemus
TTAGAATATCTGTTGTTACTTAATGAAATATTAGTTATTCGCTGTTCTGTGCAACATAGAAAATGATCCTTATTCCCATTAGATATGTTGAGTTTTAGAATATCTGTCGTTACTTAATGAAATATTAGTTATTCGCTGTTCTGTGCAACGTAGAAAATGATCCTTATCCCATTAGATTTGTTGAGTTTTAGAATATCTGTCGTTACTTAATGAAATATTAGTTATTCGCCGTTCTGTGCAACGTAGAAAATGATCCTTATTC
>NW_013895470.1:0-263 GCF_000517525.1 Limulus polyphemus
ACCTTACCTAATAGCTACTCTTATGCGTGCCTCGTGAAACATTTTTATTATATTATTATTATTTATTTTACCTAATCTAACCTTAACTAACCTAAAGAGCTCCCTATTTGTACATTTCAGTTACTTTTATAATGATAAATAAATAATATACAAGAAATAAAGTACTTACCCGAGTATTCTGGTGGTTTCTTTTTTTTGCTGTCAACTATCGATGACACTTAACCCTACTTTTTTTGTACTAATGGTTGTAGTGCAATAAATAA
>NW_013895471.1:0-262 GCF_000517525.1 Limulus polyphemus
TATGTAATAAATAAACAGGGTTTTATGGACAACTATGGAGATATATAGAGGGTATTTTTGATAATAATGTAATAGATACACGTGGTGTTATGAACAGCTGTGTAATAAATACATAAGTTGTTATGAGAACAACTATGTAATAAATACACAGGGTGTTATGGACAACTATGTAGAAATATAGAGGGTGTTATGGACAACTGTTTAATAAATATACAGGATGTTATGGACAACTATGTAGAAATATAGATAGTGTTATGGACAG
>NW_013895472.1:0-260 GCF_000517525.1 Limulus polyphemus
CAGGTCTATCTATATACGCACAACTGTAGTAGTAACGAAAATATTATAGAGAATAAAATTACGGTATATAACCATGTCAACAGATTTTGATAAATGGGTAGAAAGATGATTTCAACTTGGGTTAAAAGACAGTGTACTATGAGAGTTTGTTAAACAAGAACTGGAAAGAGAAGAACGGCAACAGAAGAGACAAAATTTGAGAAAGAAGAAAATGAGAAGAAAAGGAGAAACTAGAAATAGAGAGAATAAGAGACACAAAC
>NW_013895473.1:0-259 GCF_000517525.1 Limulus polyphemus
GGTCCCTTTTAAACTTCTGAATCACAACATAATAGAAACTTCTACTCTTATATGGATAAAACACACCCGGTAAAGGTCCCTTTTAAACTTCTGAATCACAACATAATAGAAACTTCTACTATTATATGGATAAAACACATCCCGGTAAAAGTAAGTCCCTTTTAAACTTCTGAATCACAACATAATAGAAACTTCTACTGTGATATGAATGAAACACACTCGATAAAGGTCCCTTTAAACTTATGAATCACAACATAAT
>NW_013895474.1:0-262 GCF_000517525.1 Limulus polyphemus
AACTGTAAAATAAATATTTATGAGGAACTTCTAGCAAAAGCAAACTTAATGAATAATCTTCTGCTTAAGAAACATACACAGCCACTATCTTACATAAGTCATCTAAAACTCTTGTTCTGCTAACAGAAACCTTATCCAAGTCATCTAAAACTCTTGTACTGCTAACAGAAACCTTATGCAAGTCATCTAAAACTCTTGTACTGCTAACAGAAACCTTATCCAAGTCATCTAAAATTCTTGTACTGCTAACAGAAACCTTATG
>NW_013895475.1:0-262 GCF_000517525.1 Limulus polyphemus
ATTATTTCATCACTGGTTAATCCTAGAATGCCAGTGTTAAATTTTCAATAATTAAATAATACCAAGTAGTACGGAGCCATAGTGACACCACGCTGGTTGAAGGGATATTGTTTGTGGCATATTGAAAAGTAGTTTTCATGTTAAAATATTTATGATTGAGAATCATTTTCAAAGAGTTTGTCTGTTTAGCCTTGTGATTATTTCATCACTGGTTAATCCTAGAATGCCAGTGTTAAATTTTCAATAATTAAATAATACCAGG
>NW_013895476.1:0-262 GCF_000517525.1 Limulus polyphemus
TAGTGGCTTTCTCAGCCATTTTAATGGGCTTAGCACAATTTTTTTCTTTGGAACCAATATTTAAACGAGGTAGGGTGTGTCTTTAGTCTGCTCGAAATTTAATATATTTTTACTAAAATACATCCTAGTTACTAAGCTTGATAAATTATATTGGAATTCTATGGTACTAAATGTAGTAATTTATGATTTTTTAGTTATTCATATGTATATATAAAAGCTAAAAAACATATTTTGTTTCATATCCTCCACATGCAAATTTTTT
>NW_013895477.1:0-262 GCF_000517525.1 Limulus polyphemus
GAAAGTGACGACCTGGCATACGATTATACCGAGGAAGTTACGGGAAGTTGTGCTGCGTCAATCCCATGATACTGTAACAGGAGGACATCTCGGAATTAGGAAGACATTAAGTCACCTTCGACACAGATTTTACTGGATAGGTATGAGACAAGATGTGGAAGAATGGTGCAGAACATGCAGTACATGTTGGGCTAAAAGGGGACCCAAGCATAAGGGACGTGCTCCAATGAAGTTATATCAAGTTGGTGCACCTAATGGAAAG
>NW_013895478.1:0-415 GCF_000517525.1 Limulus polyphemus
TATTTGGTTGGAATATTTTGATAATGTAAAGACTTTCTCTGACCTGAGTAAAGGCGCCTGTTACTTAAATGGTCAGGAAGGGCTTTTAACAAAGAAAGAACTTCGAGGTGTTACAATCTTCATACGTGTGGTCTGGATAAATCTTACATCAAAATCTATTTAGTTGAAACCAGAAAAATTATATTTTACACAGTGATTACTAAGTAGATTGTGTATAGAAATTAATTTAGAAGATAAACAAGAGACGATTATATTCGGTCTTCAATCTGACTACAGTTGGCCAAGAGTTGGTGGTGGACAACGTTGACAAGCCGTCTTCCATATATTCAAGGGCCCGGCATGGCCAGGTGGTTAGGGCGCTCGACTCGCAATCTGCGGGTCGCGGGTTCGAATCCCCATCACACCAAACATGCTC
>NW_013895479.1:0-263 GCF_000517525.1 Limulus polyphemus
CGGGTTCGAATCCCCGTCACACCAAAACATGCTTGCCCTTTTAGCCGTGGGGGCGTTATAATGTGACGATCAATCCCACTATTCGTTGGTAAAAGAGTTGGCGGTGGGTGGTGATGACTAGCTGCCTTCCCTCTAGTCTTACACTGCTAAATTAAGGGATGGTAGGCGTCAGGAAGGGCATCCGGCCGTAAAAACCCTGCCAACACCAAAAAAAAATAGCGACCCCGTATAGATACGGGAAAAAGCTACAGAAGAAGAGGAGG
>NW_013895480.1:0-262 GCF_000517525.1 Limulus polyphemus
GATTATATTTACTGATAGCTCCTGATGAAGTTGTAATAGCGGAATATTGAGCTAATAATATTATATTCTGGAGATATAAGTCGTGATTATATTTATTGATAGCTCCTGACGATGTTGTAATAGCGGAATATTGAGCTAATAATATTATATTCCGGAGATATAAGTCGTGATTATATTTATTGATATCTCCTGACGAAGCTGTAACAGCGGAAAATTGAGAAAATAAAGTTATATTCCGGAGATATAGGTCGTGATTATATTT
>NW_013895481.1:0-262 GCF_000517525.1 Limulus polyphemus
TCTACACTACAGAACATATTTAGGTTTACAACATGTCTACACTACAGAACATAATGGTTTACAACATGTCTACTCTACAGAACATAATGGTTCACAACATGTCTACACTACAAAACATAATGGTTTACAACATGTCTACACTACAGAACATAATGGTTTACAACATGTTTACACTACAGAACGTAAAGGTTTACAACATGTCTACACTACAGAACATAAAGGTTTACAACATGTCTACACTACAGAACATAATAGTTTACAT
>NW_013895482.1:0-262 GCF_000517525.1 Limulus polyphemus
CAATAAAACAATAAAATTTAAGTAGAAACAAATGTATACTGCTACAAGTTTAAAGCTATTTAGGTTAAACAAATATCGTTTCATGTTATAATTTGAAGTCATTCTTGAATGAAAAAAGGGTAATTTAGATATTTTTTTGTTACAAGGTCAGTCAAATTGACCAAATTTGTGTAGAGATATGGTAGAAAAAATAACTTTTTACTGTAAAAAATATTCAAAATATATTTAGGATGTTTTGAGATTACAGAAATGAAATTTGATG
>NW_013895483.1:0-262 GCF_000517525.1 Limulus polyphemus
TACAGTATAGATAGTTTACATTGTGTTAAATACAGTATAGACAGTCGACATTGTGTTAAATACAGTATAGATAGTCTACATTGTGATAAATACAGTATAGATAGTTTACATTGTGTTAAATACAGTATAGATAGTCTACATTGTGTTAAATAGAGTATAAATAGTCTACATTGTGTTAAATACAGTATAGATAGTTTACATTGTGATAAATACAGTATAGATAGTCTACATTGTGATAAATACAGTATAGATAGTTTACATT
>NW_013895484.1:0-261 GCF_000517525.1 Limulus polyphemus
AAACTTTATACCAGATATATAGCTGAAGAACCACCGTTACCTTAGTATAGTAGACTTTATACTAGACATATAGCTGAAGAATTACCGTTATCTTAATATAGTAGACTTTATACCAGACATATAGCTGAAGAACTACCGTTACCCGAATATTGTAGTCTTTATACGAGACATATAGCTGAAGAACTACCGTTACCCGAATATTGTAGTCTTTATACGAGACATATAGCTGAAGAACTACCGTTACCTTAGTATAGTAGACTT
>NW_013895485.1:0-392 GCF_000517525.1 Limulus polyphemus
TGGAATAAAAGAGAATTTTTGATTCAAAATTAATAGAAAAATGTCAGATAGTGCTTAATACGTCGGAAAACTCACAATTCAGACACTCACAATTAACTAAAAATATTATATACAGTGAAAAGCTGAAACAAATTGAACTTTGCCTAACCCAGAGTAAAAACAATCGAAATGTTGGAGTTTATTTTATAAGAAGAGGTCACGGCCTTTAAATATTCGGATTTTATTTGAAAAATCTTATTTTTAAAGCTATTCTTTGTTTACAAACGTCACGGCCTTTAAATATTCGGATTTTATTTGAAAGATCTTATTTTTAAAGCTATTCTTTGTTTACAGTGTAACTGAAGACAAAAAAATACATTAAAATCAAACGTAGCCGACGTTTTAATAAGAGA
>NW_013895486.1:0-262 GCF_000517525.1 Limulus polyphemus
AGATACAAGCCGTTGTGGAACGGAGACATGTATGTATATTTACAAGGAAGGTTAACATCACTTTATAAGAATGAACTGTTTATACCAGTACAATGATGTATTAACGCAGATACAAGCCGTTGCGGAACGGAGACATGTATGTATATTTACAAGGAAGGTTAACCTCACTTTATAGGAATGAACTGTTTATACCAGTAATGATGTATTAACACAGATACAAGCCGTTGCGGAACGGAGACATGTATGTATATTTACAAGGAAG
>NW_013895487.1:0-262 GCF_000517525.1 Limulus polyphemus
CACCAACATCTGTGGTTTAATCGACTGCACTGTGACACCTATATCTGTGGTTTAACCGCCTTCACTGTAACACCTATATCTGTGGTTTAACCGTCTACAATGTAACACCTATATCTGTGGTTTAACCGCCTACAATGTAACACTTACATCTGTGGTTCAACCGCCTGCACTGTAACACCTATATATATATGTGGTTTAACCGCCTACAATGTAACACCTACATTTGTGGTTTAACTGCCTACAATGTAACACCTATATCTAT
>NW_013895488.1:0-262 GCF_000517525.1 Limulus polyphemus
AGGTGTAACTCTAGTTACAAAATTTATAAACACCATACTCATCTCTAGTCTTACTTGGTACAACTACTCCAAGAACACCTATGTGTAACTCTAGTTTCCGAATTTATAACCATACTCATCTTTAGCCTTACTTGGTACAACAACTCCACGAACACCTAGGTGTAACTCTAGTTACAGAATTTATAACCATCATACTCATCTTTAGCTTTACTTGGTACAACTACTCCATAAACACCAAGGTGTAACTCTAGTTACAGAATTT
>NW_013895489.1:0-262 GCF_000517525.1 Limulus polyphemus
AGATTTAACAATAATGTGTACTCTCAATAAGAAGACACAAGATTTAACGATACTGTGTACTGTCAATAAAAAGACACAAGATTTAACAATACTGTGTACTGTAAATAAGAAAACACAAGATTTAACGATACTGTGTACTGTCAATAAGAAGACACAAGATTTAACAATAATGTGTACTCTCAATAAGAAGACACAAGATTTAACGATACTGTGTACTGTCAATAAAAAGACACAAGATTTAACAATACTGTGTACTGTAAAT
>NW_013895490.1:0-260 GCF_000517525.1 Limulus polyphemus
GCGACTTTTGTGGTCGTTTTATGTTACTCTTTTATTGGCTTTTCTGAAAGCGTATGTGTACTGCAGTGAAGCTTTTGGTTACTGATAGTTTTTCGATTTCTTGTTACCAGAGGGTCCTAAATTGATGATTCTTCACCAAATTTGGTATGTAGGTACACTTTAACGTTGCGTAGTAATATGCAGAGTTTTACCTTCCTACTGTTTGTTTTAAAGGAGATATGGAAGGTTTCGCGTTTTGCACCAGTACGTCGTTCCATTTG
>NW_013895491.1:0-262 GCF_000517525.1 Limulus polyphemus
GGTGTCTTTCTAAATATATGTAACCATGTAAGGATAGGTGTCTTTCTAAATATATGTAACAATGTAAGGATAGGTGTCTTTCTGAATATATGTAACCATGTAAGGATAGGTATCTTTCTGAATATACGTAACCATGTAAGGATAGGTGTCTTTCTGAATATACGTAACCATGTAAGGATAGGTGTCTTTCTAAATATATGTAACCATGTAAGGATAGGTGTCTTTCTGAATATATGTAACCATGTAAGGATAGGTGTCTTTC
>NW_013895492.1:0-262 GCF_000517525.1 Limulus polyphemus
AGCTAAAAAAATATACAATATATTTTACCTACACGTATACATATTGAAGAGACTTTGTTACTTCAAATATTAAATCAAATCTTTCATATTGCTCTTAAAATGCCATCGTTTACCATCATTCAAATTACTTTTAATAGACTAACCTACAAAACAAGAGATATTTTTGAAGCATACAACGCGTGCACTTGCGTCATATACACTTTGGTTCTGTATCTACACACACACACACACAAATATATATATATATATATATATATATTTA
>NW_013895493.1:0-262 GCF_000517525.1 Limulus polyphemus
CTTGGAACAATTTAAGATATTCTCCAGATGAAGTGGACAGTGCAAAGTACTGAGAAGAAAATACGATTGTTGCTGGAAGTTTTGTAATGTTCAGAGGGAAACGACAAACTTCATTTTTTGAAATAAGCTGTTAGCATTATGGTTGTTCAGACAGCTGGCATAAGTTTTGTAACAAAAGTTATTGTATATCTTGTAAATGTACTAAAACAAGGTTATGTGCCACCGTTGCTAATTTTCGACTACTGACCTAAAAAGAACCTGT
>NW_013895494.1:0-277 GCF_000517525.1 Limulus polyphemus
TTTATAGTTAGTTGTTTCATTGAATTTATGATTGTTTGTTTGTTGTTGATTGTGTTGTTGGCCTAGTTATGTGTATGATTTTTTTTGACGGTTTTTGAAGAAAATTTATTGACGTTGAGAAAGTGTTGTTTTAATTGTTTGATTTCCTCGTTAATTTTATCTGGTGAGCACAGTTTTGTGGCTGTGTTTATACATACATCAACTTTTATATTTCCCAGATTTGTATTTTTCTTCCCAATATTTTAAACTGTTTTGTTTGATGGATTTTTATAGAAAA
>NW_013895495.1:0-260 GCF_000517525.1 Limulus polyphemus
AAATCTTGTGTGTTCTTATTGATAGTACCCAGTATTTATAAATCTTGTGTCTTCTTATTGACAGTACACAGTATTGTTAAATCTTGTGTCTTCTTATTGATAGTACACAGTATTGTTAAATATTTTGTCTTCTTATTGACAATACACAGTTATAGTTAAATCTTGTGTCTTCTTAATGACAGTACACAGTATCGTTAAATTTTGTGTCTTTTTATTGACAGTACACAGTGTTGTTAAATCTTGTGTCTTCTTATTGACAG
>NW_013895496.1:0-262 GCF_000517525.1 Limulus polyphemus
ATTGTACATAGTATTGTTAAATCTTGTGTCTTCTTATTGATAGTACACAGTATTGTTAAATCTTGTGTCTTCCTATTGACAGTACACAGTATTGTTAAATCTTATGTCTTCTTATTGACAGTACATAGTTTCGTTAAATCTTGTGGCTTGTTATTGATAGTACACAGTATCGTTAAATCTTTTGTCTTCTTATTGACAGTACACAGTATTGTTAAATCTTATGGCTTGTTATTGATAGTACACAGTATCATTAAATCCTTTG
>NW_013895497.1:0-262 GCF_000517525.1 Limulus polyphemus
ACACATTTCTCAAGGAGTCGGAGGCACATGTGTACATTATGTTACACACTTCTCAAGGAGTCAAGGCACACGTGTACATTATGTTACACATTTCTCAAGGAGTCGGAGGCACGTGTGTACATTATGTTACACACTTCTCAAGGAGTCGAGGCACACGTGTACATTATATTACACATATCCCAAGGAATCAACGCACATGTGTACATTATGTTACACATTTCCCAAGGAGTCAAGGCACATGTGTACATTATGTTACACATTT
>NW_013895498.1:0-261 GCF_000517525.1 Limulus polyphemus
CAATAAGAAGACACAAGATTTAACGATTCTGTGTACTGTCAATAAGAAGACACAAAATTTAAAAATACTGAGTCCTGTCAATAAGAAGATACAGGATTTATCAACACTGAGTACTGTAAATTAAAAGACACAAGATTTAACAATACTGTTTTCTGTCAATCAGAAGATACAGGATTTTTCAACACTGTGTACTGTCAGTTAGAAGACACAAGATTTAACAATACTGTGTCCTGTCAATAAGAAGATACAGGATTTATCAAT
>NW_013895499.1:0-260 GCF_000517525.1 Limulus polyphemus
GACTGTAATACCTCTAGGTCCTGCAGAACACACTCTCAACATTGACTAGACTGTAATACCTCTAGGTCCTGCAGAACACACTCTCAACATTGACTAGACTGTAATACCTCTAGGTCCTGCAGAACACATTCTCAACATTGACTAGACTGTAATACCTCTAGGTCCTACAGAACACACTCTCAACATTGACTAGACTGTAATACCTCTAGGTCCTGCAGAACACACTCTCAACATTGACTAGACTGTAATACCTCCAGGTC
>NW_013895500.1:0-233 GCF_000517525.1 Limulus polyphemus
GTTATTTCATACTGTTCGTTACTTTATTATTTTGTTCACTGATGTCATCTATCAAAGTGAATGTATATATTGCATAGAAGTACGAAAATCAGTAAAATAATGAATCACTACTCACAAGAGTAAAGAAATCAACTGTAGTAATCGTCTATTGTTAGAAAACTCACTGAAATAGTCACAGAAAACCACGTAGAGACAAAGTACAATAGCGAACTCGAAAAATGGTGAATTCTCAA
>NW_013895501.1:0-262 GCF_000517525.1 Limulus polyphemus
GACAGTGTCATTATGTTATCACTGTGTCACATGTAGGACGTATGAGTGTGTTATTAGTTTTTATAGGACAGTGTCATTATGTTATCACTGTGCCACATGTAGGACGTATGAGTGTGTTATTAGTTTCTATAGGACAGTGTCATTATGTTATCACTGTGCCACATGTAGGACGTATGAATGTGTTATTAGTTTCTATAGGACAGTGTCATTATGTTATCACTGTGCCACATGTAGGACGTATGAGTGTGTTATTAGTTTTTAT